>NW_012148174.1:6128569-6144390 GCF_000956105.1 Propithecus coquereli
ATAATTTTGGTTTTATTGAAGCAAATAATAATACAAGCCCGACAATATTTCCTTATGAATCTAGACAAATGATAAACATTTGCATCACAATGAAGTATTTATGGTCTTAGTCTAACTTCCGTACTGTGTATTTCAAAAATCTGTCATGATGACTGTAGTAAGATTTTACTGACTCTTCTATCTCATCTTCAAATATATTCATCATTGGCTTCAAGGACTTTTAAAAACTGGTTGCAGCTCTAAGTTGTTAGAGGCAAAATAATAATAATACTAAAAACAGATTTCTCTTTTTCAAAAAACTTTTTAACCAGTCCATAAGGCTAAAAGTTCTGAATAGACTATTACAAAGTGTAGCTTAATATTTCCTTATTTTTTAAGCAAAGCCCGGTGAAAATCTTAGATAAATGTATCGATTATATATAAGCACATACTATGAAAAACTCATTTATTATAGGCTATCAATAATGACTTTTGACCTTCTCACAACTTCTCATAACTTATGATATGTTAATGACTCTCCTGGGGATATTGGAGAGGACCTTCATGGTGGCATTTCAATGTCACTGTAAGGAAGAAAGTTAAAAGAGGAATCTGAGACCAAAGTGGAGATGCTGAAAAAATCAGCCTGCTGAGAAAGAATTCAAAACAAGGAGGTGAGCAAAAGGAAAAGAATGGAGCTGGAGGGAAACAAGATTGGAATTCGAGCGCTGGATCAAGGAAGGTGATGAAAGGATGAGAGTACCCAGGATGAAGGTGGGGAGAGCAGCTGCAGGAAAGGACTATTGACCTGTGGTCAAAGCTGGGTCACATGAAATCAGTAGACCTGGGGCCTTGAAAGATAAGGACCTCACTTCTCCAAAGACCTGCAGAGTTGAGAGTAACCATTCTGTGTGGGCTGGGAATTGAAAAAGGACTATCAAGACACGACTGTGACGTAGGGTGTCAGGTTGTGGCTGGTCTCGCTACTAGGAGGGTAATGCAAATAAGGAGCTCGTGAAAGGGACTTCAGAATGCCTAGACCGTGTACCAAGGAAAAAGAGTATGGCGAGGCAGTTTGTAAGTTACCTTGGCTATATACAGTACCCCAATAGTACATATATATGTGTACCCCAGGATTCTCTTACTCAGTGCCCAGCTGTGAGTTGAAAAAGATGAGTGACCCAAACGAGCGGTGAAGGGAACACCAGAGCAGACAATTAAGGGAAAGGCTAGGGTTCCACGGGGATAGTCTTTCAACCACCAGTCAGTCTCTACCATTCCCCATCTCCCTTTGTTCCCCTGGTGTAGCTAGTCAAAAACAATCAGGATAATTTATGCTAGAAATGTCCCTGGACGTGGGAAATGCTATATTTAAATTCTGCACAAGAGTTAGCCTGTGCTCCACATTTCCCTGCCCTGTCTGGCCCCGTCTGTTTCTGACCTTACCCCCGTTGTCCTCCCTCCACCTGCCACCAAGCACCCGTGGTCACCACCACCCCTCTTTGTTCCCCATTAGGCTCCTTGCCACTTCAAACCTCCACGTGCTATCCCTCTGCCCAAACAAAGAGGGTGGAAAGCAGGATGTCGTGACACACTGAGGATATTTTAAAAATGCAAAGTGTTGCTACATATTCTTCGGCAAAAAAAGAGAGGCAGAGGATAAGAGCAGTGTTAAATGAATAATCTATACTTGCAATTATAACACAATATAGGCAGTACGTAAACCAATTATACTCCTGAATGCTTTCTATAACCTCAGTGAGTAGCTACTTTTAAATGTAAATATCTCCTGAATTGTAATTTTTCTAGTTTCTAAATGGAATGTTCAACTACCCTTCCTATCTACCAGCTCCAAGGGTTTTTTAAAGAGTACTGCGTATATCATTTATAAATCAGTGGGTTATATCATAGTACTGCTTTATTTCTAATATTACATTTGTTAATATAGCCCTTAAATATGTTTCAATGAGGTGCAGCATGGTATTCATACTATTTATGTCTTTTTCTTTACTAAGCAAAAAGAAGTTTCTTTTTTTTTCCCATAAAGAATTTGGTATAGATTATGAGTTCAGGTGAAAAAGAATGAGGGGTGTACAAATATTATGTATTCATAAAAATTAAAAATAAATTTAAAAAAATACTATTTTAACCTAAATACTGAAATGGGAGAGGACCAGGAGGTGTAACTATAACACAGTGACTAATTTAGGCATATATTTAAAATGAAAAACAAAACTCAAGCAAGAAGAACCAATGCCAACTCACTTGTCTCTACCACATCGAACTTCATCCTGCTCCTTGGATGGGTGTCGTCGCTGCCTGGTGGATGTGGTGGAAGATGCTGATGACGTTCCAGATTCGGAGTCCTCTGAACTTTGACTTCCAGAACTATTAACATCAAAAAGATGCTGTTCTACAGCTGACCGGATGGTTCTTTCTAAGAGTCTGTAAAAAAGAATACGGAGTCATTTAAGCAATCAATTTTGTCAATGACTGCCTTTAAAAATATGTGCCCATAATTTTGGAAATACTTGTATTTCCAACGGAAGATCTTCAGAACTTCATGAACAAAGGCATTAATCTAAAAAATACTTGTATCGTGTGTTAAAAACAAAATTAAACTGAACAAATTCGACCAATTTTATAACTGTGTTTCTCATCTTTGTGACTCCAGGATTACTGAAATGCTCACGGCAAGTCTAGTGACAACTATGAGGCATTCAGGAAACAAGGGTCATTTAATATAAGGAAGAATGAGGAAAAAATTTTTTTTCCTCATAGAATAATAACGGACCTATTCTTACAAAGGTGAGTTTCCTCCAAATTTCATACCAGTTCTGCAGAGAAAGACAGTATGATCTGCAAAGCAAACTAGCACAAAAAATTTTATGATGCACATTATCTGTTTAGACTCCCTTAAAGATAAAAGTACATTGGGAATAGTGCTATTTGGAAAAAAAACTCACCAGAAAAACTACAACTCATAATAGATGGCATAATCTTTCCTAATCTCGATTCAATTACACTGTGATGTATATAAGTGAAGCTGAATTAATGTAAACACCCCACGACATATTGAAGTTGGAAGGATAGATTTACTGCGTTCAATCTGAGGAAAACAGGTAAGCACAAAAGGCTGAAAAGAATGCTTGATAATATATAAATGGCATCATTTTTAAAGCTGCAGAATCTTTTAATGTGTCTCTAAACCTTCTTCTATCACCATGTTATTTAATGCTGAATAAGCTGGTTTGGAAAATTCCTAACTTATACTTCTCAAAGCATGTTTTTCTTCCTTTGAAAAAGAATCACATATATATTTGTTAAATGCTCAGGCTAAGAAGTAGCATTTACTTAAATAAAACGAGCTTTGAGAATTTAAAGAACTTAAGATTTTCCACATGCAGTTTTATAACAGACTCATAGTTACTTCATTCAAGTTTTATTAAAAATATTTTAAGACAATGAGCAAGTATAGTTTAATTAAGTATAGTTTAACTTAGGCATTAGAATTTTTATGTTTAGAACTCTGTGTCCCTAATGATTCAAGATTACCTAATAGTGGTATGGAGGAATGTGAGTAAATTAATATATGCATAAGATATATACATAATACATAAATAAGATATTCATGAGGAAACCATAAGGTCTATTAAGTCAGAGTGGCTTCCTACAACATACCAATCATATAAATGAAACTGAAATATTCATCCAGACTAAGCCCGTATCTTTTCCAAACTATACAAAACATATAAGGAAAGGTTATCGGGAAACGAAAAAGGCAAGAACATGTCAGTCTTGGTACAGTTCTAGAATCTCTTTAAAATTGACAAAGGGAAGGGAGGTCAATTCTGCCCTCTCATTGCTTTCTTACCCAACAACAAAGAAAAAAAAAAAATCCAAATCCATCCTGCTAGATTCAAATTCATTCCAATTAGTGCTGCTTCTAATTTTTCTCTTGTCCTTCTTATCACATCAATCCTCCTCACCTCCTACACCTGATCCTTGCCAAGAGCAGATGCTTCAAAAAGGCCCACACATGTCCCAGCAAGAAAGGACAAGAGGGAGGTGTGAAGGAAACACCTTTGGGCAAGGAGCTATTCGTACAGCCATTTGACAAATATTTATTTAGTGCCTAATATATGCCAGGCACTTTTCTAGGAGCTAGGAAGACAGCAATGAACAGGACAGACAAGGTTCCTCTCTTTATGGAGCTTACATTCTTGCAGGGCAAGACAGATAATAAACAAATAATGTAATTTCAAATAGTGATAAATTCTCTAAAACATCGAGTAAAGTGCTGGAGAGTGAATATGGGTAATCAGGTATAGATTCCTATAAGAGATGACATTTGAACAAAGAGTCAATGATAAGAAAGTCTGGCCACGGTGAGGAACAGCCAGTGCAAAGGCTTTAAGGCAAGAATAAACTTGGTCTAGTCCAGGAACAGGAAGTCATGTGGCTGAAGCATAATGAACAATATGATCAGAGAGGTAGGCAAGGGAAGATAACTGAAATTTAGATTTAGTTTAAGTGCAAGTGGAAACCTTTTGGAGGAAAAGACATGTGATGACATAATTAAGAGAACACCGCCACTGTCCTGTGGAGAAAAAACTTGCTGCCATCACTAATTTGCATTCTTTTCTACAATCCTATTAGATTATGAAATCCCTGAAGGCAGAGCCCAAGGCTTATTTGACGTTCTACATCTAACACTGTGCTTAGCATGCTACAGGCACTTGGTAAATGTAGGCTCGATAAAATGAACAAAGTAGGAAATAAAGACATGGCTAATACATTAACCTTTAATTACATTCTCCATTGCAAGATGCCTCCTAAAGCATAGACTATTTTGCAAATATTAATTGACCCTGACATTATTTTTAATGAAGAAAACAAAAAGCTCATATTTACAAATGTTGGAGTTGACTGTAAGCACACACATGTAGAAGCTCAAACAGGAACACTGCTTATTTAGTCCTCTCCTCTGTATAAAGTTAGTTTAAGTGTTTCTGGTTGCTTACTGTCTTAATCTTCTAATACTGTACACCATTAGAATTACTTTTTTTCTGTTTAATAATGGGAAATGGCATTAGGAAAAAAACCCAAAATACAAAAACCCAACGCAAATAACTTACTCTTCAGTTGTTGAAACACTGCTGACTTGGGATACGTGGGCACTGCAGAGAAGAAGCAAAGAGAAAGAAAGTCAGGTGAGAGGAAAGATCAGAGATGGAAAATGTTTAACCATCCACTGACAGATGCTCGTTTTCACTTGTTCCTAGAAAATGAGATGGCCTTGATTGCTTATTCCTAAACAGTGGCCTTTTCTTCTTTTTAAAGATGTCCATGGCAGATCATTCCACAGCTGATCTTGGAAAATTGTCTCTTAGCTCTCAGCCTATTGCCGCAGCCCTAGTTCAGGGTCTTTTCATTTTCCTAAAATGTTAATTCAATTGCTGCTGACTGCCTTCTCATCACCTACTCTCTGCAGTCCAAATCCATCCCCGCCCTTCACCCCTCAGGCCTGTAGACAGAGCATTTTCCTAAAACTCTGCTCTGAACATGTAGAGGGCAGCAGGGAGCACAGGCATAGAGAACAAGGAACGAAAATACTGTTTTCTGTAATACATGACTATGTTTTTCTTTCTTAAAGCTTACAGTTGCTGGATTGTGACATGACTATTTCTAAACCATCTTTTCTAAGCGACCTTCTCTTCCTAAGTTTCTCAAGATGGAAAATATCTCAAGCTTCATGTTTCATCTTAATACCTAATTTACAACCCTATTGTGGATTATTTACAAACTTACTTTATATTTACAAACTACTTTCCCATTTTCTCTAAAGCCTGAATTCTTTTAAAAGTACTAAGAAGTGGTCAACATAAAGCAGAATGATAAAATTATAAAACACTATCTGGTTAGCATCCTCCAGAACTTTCTTCCTCATGCCCACACTTATGTTCACATAACCACAATGACTGTCGAGGCTGGCAACTATTTTAATTGTATTAATAACTTCATTACATTCTCACATTCTGCCCTCTAGTGTTTAGTCAGCTTCTAAATCAAGATTTAAAAGTGTCTACGCTTTAAAAAAAAAAAAAAAAAAAAGGTTAAATATTGAGCAGATTGAAGAAAATCTTTAGTCATGTCAAACTATTTTGCCTAATAGTTCTCTTTTTTCTTCCTTCTTTGTAAAAGATGCCTGAAGAAAACCGAAGCTGTTAATGACCAATATCGATAGCTGTCTTTCAATCACTCCAAGCATCCTAATTTATACTATATAATTTTCAACATATGAATATGCTGCTTGGGAATCATCTGTCAGGTTTTTCTCCCCTGTCAGTACATATTTCTTCCTTTCAATTCAGAATCCAAGTGCCCCAAGGGATTGTATGATATTCCTCATTTTCTTTTGTCACACTACCTACCACAACCGCCATCATCGTACCCTTCATGGTACTCATTATTCCAGGGGTGATCCACAAACACTGACTCTTTAGACTCAGATAGTTTTCTTCAGTTAAAGGTGCAGCTCTTTGTCATGATCATAGACTATAGGCAAATCCCAGAAAAACCATATACAATCATGTGATTGTGCAAAAGGGAAACTGATTTGAAGAATCATCAAATAATAAGTACAAACACCCTAACACTTGAGTACTTACTATGTTTCAGACACTGTGCTAAGTACTTTTTATACAGATTTTTTTTCACCTATTGTTCACAATAACCTTATGAGGTAGGAACTATCGTTTTCCCTATTTTCAGATGAAGCAATTATAGAGGTTAAATAATTTGCCCACAGGTATGGAGGCAAGAAATAGACGAGCTGGGATTTGAACCAAGAAAAGTTTTAGCTCAGAGTCTAAGCTCTTAATCACTACACTAGGTTTGTCTTTCAATCCATTACTCACTTGAAGAAAAACACACTGGAGTCATCTTTGTATATAGAGGCCTGGACTTAGGTATTTTACTTTGCTTTTAATCACAACCATTTCTCCTCTCCCTCACAAAGCCTGTTATTCATAGTGGTTCCCAGGCTACGTAACCAACAATAAATCCTTTGCTGCTCTCTGTCTTTAACTGGAACAGGCAGTCCTTGCTGTTGATGCTTTGTGGCTCACCCTCTGTAAACTCAACACTGTATAATTAACTCCTAGACTCCACTTCTCGATGCAGTTACACAACCTTGGTTTTGGGAGCAGGGGCCAATGTGAATAATGACTCAGGGGAAACCTAGAAGAGAGAAAAGAATGTAGATCTGCTAGATGCTAAAAAACATTCCAAAGACCTATCATTAGCCAATTAGTCCCCCATGCTGTCCCAGAATGTGGAGATGTATTTCCTCTCCTCCCTTCTACACATTTTTGACCTGTTCTTCTTTTTGCCTATTAAAGCAGATTCTGATATTTTTATGTTCCTTTTTGTAGGGGAGGGTGAAGAAAGAAAGGTGAGGAAGAAAGAGACAAGGAAATGACAACAAACACAACCAGATTCCGAGATTTCTAACTTTCTAAGTGCTTCTCCAACCTTAATGTGCACAGGAATCACCCAGGACCTTTTAATACATAGACTGTGATTCAGCGGCTCTCAGTCTCGGGAAGGGGAAGCTGAGACTTTGCATTTCTAATAAAATCCTCAGTGATTCTGATGCTGTTGGTTTGTAGAAGACGCTTTGAGTAGCAAAGTTGAAAGCTCTAAATCCTTGCAACCAAAATTCTTTAAAACTTCAATTATTTAGATATCACAATAGCAATTTTTAAACATTCTAATTTAAGTAATGAAGGTATGACAGGAAAAACTCATACTAACCTTAGCGAATAAAAGTCAACATAGCAAACTTTCCCTCACAAGTTAAATAAAAATGACCTGAGCCATCTAAATCAGTTAAGAGCCTTTCTCAGAATGCAAAATCAATAAATCAGTAATAAAACCAAGTAATTAAACCATATTCATTTTTGCTAGTATATTTATTTCAGCTCAGATTTATAAGTTTATAGTTTTATGTTTTTCATAGTCCTAGAATTTCTGAAATATGTAACTTACCCATAATTTAGTGTTCTTTTAAAAGAATTTCTATATATAAAGTATTATGAAAAGAGAATATTTTCTATTGGAATCAGAAAACACAAGTTCTGGTCTTGGCTCTACAGTTAATTAGCTGAAATCATAGGCAGGTTGTTAGATTGGCTGCTTGGGGTTGGGTTCTTCATGCAGAATATGACAGGTTTGGCTAGTGATCTCTGTGGTTTTCTTTTAGCTCTAAAAGTTTATCGCATTATCTCAATTTTATTGCCCTAAAGTTTAAATCATTACAAAAGGTTATAGCTGCATATTTAGTTTTATGACATAGTATCATTTAAATTTATAGTTTATTGGATACCAAAATGGTTTTGGTCAGGTATCCAACTACCTCCATAATTCCTGCGGGATGTACTTAATTCACCAATAACAAGACTTCTAAGAATATTTAACAACAGCAATAGAGACTTAGTCCACAGCTATAGCTGACTCATGAAGGTAATTCTAAGACTCTGAGAAAAAGGCAATAAGCATTTAAACAACAGGCAAATAAGCTAAAATGAAAGATACAGATTTCCTTCATTTGCATGTAGCTTGTTTTTTTATCTTCTGCAGACAGCTAAGAATAATGAATTTTCTTCAGAGCCCTTGACTGATTTGCTAAGAAAATTTCTTACTTATGTACTACAAACACTTGGATAAGGAAAAATTCTTTTACTAATGTTGATAAAGTATTTAAAATGGAAAGAAATGAGCTCATGTGCAAATCAGCATTATGGGCAAATTCATTACTCAAGCCTACTGTTAGTGATGATGCAGCTGAATATTCTACTGGTATGGTCATTTAAAATAGGTTGTAAGCCTACTCTGAAATATATTCTATGACATATTTAAATATCTTTAGTCTTTATTTCTATTAGCAAAACCCAAACTAAATTTCCTTAAGCCAATTATGTGCAGCAATATTGGTCTCTAAAATTTGCATGTGATAAGATGCACAGATGCCTGTTGACAAGTGATTCTTTAATTAGATCTCAATGTGAAATAAAGAATACATTTAAAAAGAAGTTCCAAATCTATAAAAACCAGACATCTTGAAAAAACATGTGTTCTGTTTTTTCCGTGTTCTCTTATTTCAGTATGTTCTCCTCTGTGGCATACAAAATCCTGCCTGTAATATATTATTGTTTAATGGGAATCATGAGGTTTAACAGGATTATCAGTATTTTCTAGAATATAACATTTGCATTTACTCCATTTTTTAATAAATAAGGATTAAAAAGACAATTATATGATATTTGTTTAAATAACCTAAGGGTGAAGATCATGTAACTTAATCATCAAAATGGCATGAAATTCTTAAATTGTCTATTTAACAAAATACAGTATTTTTAGTGTTACCTTAAAATAGTAAAAGTTCCAAGTCTTCCAGGCTTGGAACCCCTTTTTGCAAGGAAAAATATTCAATTCTCAACAAGCTGTGGAAATGCCTTTTGTGATTTCATTGCCACTTGCTTTTCAGCTTCTTCATTGCTGGCATAAGCAAGCTACTGTTAAAATGGCAAAGCTGTGTCAATAGTTTAGGTGCATACTTTGATTAACTATACTGCTTCTTGCTTGAGATATAATAAACTATACTTGATTAGAAATT
Organism: Propithecus coquereli; assembly: GCF_000956105.1. Lineage (NCBI taxonomy): Eukaryota > Metazoa > Chordata > Mammalia > Primates > Indriidae > Propithecus > Propithecus coquereli. Next base: position 6,138,228 of record NW_012148174.1, read on the forward strand.
GGACATTTCATATTTAATTACCTAGTATCTACATAGTCTGGCTTCAGAGTGTGCCCTTAATAAGGACACAATCCTTATTCTCAAATAATGCTGCTATTTACATAAATTTTTGGCTATACATTTAGTTATTTCATTAGAATTAGAATAGATTAATAAAAGTGCTTTTTCAAATTCAAATGAAATTTTCTCCTCAAAATTTACATATTACAGAAAATTTTTTATTTCATCTAGATTTTCATGTTTATTAGTTTAAAATTGCATAAAGTATTCTCTAATCTTTATACAATTTACTATACCCCTTACAGAAAACTTTAATTCTGCTCATTAGCATTGTCCCTTTTTTCCTTAAGTTTAGAGGTTTTTCTATTTTATAATTTTCATTTTTACTCCCAAAGAACCAGCTCCTGGATTCAAACATCAGTTCCGCTCTTTTTCTATTTTCTTTCATTATTAAATTCTTTTACGTTTCTAAAAGGTTGCTTTTTCGTCCTTTTTATAACTTCTTATTTTGAATATATGGCTAGTTATTTTCAGTCTTAAGTGTGAAGTTACCTCCTCAAAGAGCTTAGATCTCATTCTACAAAGTTTCATATGTACTTTTTTCTTTTTATTTGAGGTTCTTAAACCTCTTTGAGTTTTCCCCCTTCCTCCTCTTCCCTTAGAAGAGCTTTCATTAATTGATTGGAAGTTTTGTTATTAATTACACTGTGGTCAGAAAATGTGACTGATAATGTATTTTATAAATTGTTATAGACATAGAATTGTATGTATAAGTCTTATATTTCAAATGTGTTTGTCTGTCTACCCTTAATATAAGAGTTTAAATTTATATGATTTGGTGCTATACTATGACACATACTAATTTATAACTTTTATAACTTCAGTATTGATTTTACTTAATGAAGTCTAGTTTGTCCTGTCTGAACAAATTTGGCCTTGAACTTCACTTGTTCTGGTATCAATATCGCTATCTCTGCTTTCTTTCTGTTTGCATTTATCAGACATACGTTTATCTTAACCTTTCTGTGCCATTTTGTTTTAGGTATGACTTGAGCAATATAGTTCAGATCATCTTTTTTTGGTATTTTAACTTTTCTTAAAGAATTTAATCCACTTATTGTCATAGCTGATATATTTGTTCTAGCATTGTTTTTGCTTTATACTTTCTAATTGGGGACATTGCTTTTTGTTTGAGTTTTGCCATTGCTCTTATCTTTGGAGGGGATTTGGGATATAGGAATCCTATGCACAATTCTACTGGTGGTTGCCTCTCATACCCGTACTTCTCTAATCATCAAAGCTAGAAAACAAAACTCTTGACATTTGCCTCTATTCTTCTGCCTTTTATGCAAGACAAGTAGTTTAGAACCTCATCACTTTGCCCCTTCACCAATGCTTATAAGCAAGTCTATTTCTTAAATTTTATTCATGTCTCAATTAGCTGGGCATCCATTAACTTTGATTTCTATTTCCATTTTACTAATATGGTTTCTCCCTTATAGTTTTCAGGTTGACTTTTCAATCTCTGGCCTTCACATCTAACATTATTTCTCTCATAGCTTTTATCTTCACCCTTTTCCTTTTTGTTCTGGAAGGGCTTCCTGACTTTCTCTTTCATCATGTAGTTGATTTATCTTTAATAACTTCTGTTCCTTACTGCTTCCCACATAGTTTTTTAAATCACGGCTAATACACTTCTAGCCTCCTTTTCTCCTCCTTCTTTCAGCTGTTCTGCGTCTCCAGCCTTTCAATTCTAAATCTACTTTCCTGTTACAGCTTTCTACTAATGTTTCAAAGAGGTTGGTTATGTACTTGAGCATTTTTTGAGAAGATTAACAATATTACTTTTCAAGTTTTCCTCTGAATCATATAAAAATCAATCATCTGGATTCTGTTTTCATGCTGAGTCCTCAGGGCAAGCCATCCTTTCCCTTAGTTTGTAATTTCTCTTCACAGGTCCCAAATAGTTTCTTTGTGTTTAGTGGTTTTTAAAGGGAACAATCAATTCAGGCAGAGCCATTACCAACAACCTGGGTGGGTGGATTGTTCTTAGTTTGTATCATTGTCCATTTGGCTGTGGGCAGAAGCGCCCTCTTGGATTTAGACTTGAAAAGCCATTATATAAATGTGTCCAAGGGCAATCTACAATGCCTACTTAGGTGGACTGGCTGGTTCAATTTTATGACTATGCTGGATAATCAGAAGCAAGTCTGTAATTTTTGTGCAGTGTACACTTGGAAACGCACATTAAATCCAATAATCTTCCTACCTTTATCCCCTTCTCAAATGCTTTTGCTAGTTGACAGAGCATCCCAGGGGCATCCCTTCTTCCTCCATTGTTTTGTAGACTGAACATTCTAGTATTTGAATGGATATTGAAATAAAGTTGACAGGGGCAGAGAGGTGAAAAAGAATACACAACTTGCCTCTAGATGGTTCGGAAAATAAGTTTCTGTTCAGTTGGGGAAATGTCACTTGCTTTTCTGGCCAATGCAGTAGACAACAGAATAAAGCCAAGTCAGTCTGTTTGTGGCCATCTGTGTTGTTTAGATGACAGAACATGAAGTCTACAAGGTAAAAATATGTTTCTCAGTCCATCCCTGTTGATGATGGATGAGACCTATCATGTGGTTTTCTTTATCATTGCTATTGAGCAATCTCTATTTTTTGTCTTTTATATCATCATTGGAATTTAAATGGAGAGCTGGGGGTAGTTATATCAGGCAAAGGTAGTCTGCTACCTGTTTAAACTAGAAGTTTACATTTTATTAAAATCTGAAGTCCCACAGAGAGAAGGGGATAGGGAGGCAGGGATACTGAAGGATGAAGCAGCAAGAGCTCCAGGCAGAATAGATATAAAGGTGTCACTTTATGTAAGTAAATTCTTCCTTTTCTTTGTCATGCTAAGGGAAGGTATATGAAGAGAAGCATTAAAAATTTATATATTTATCTTTCTCAGCATAGCCTCAGCATATGCTTAATATTTTCCTTAATATTGACAGAATTAAACCCAGAATCTATATTTACCTCTTCTTACTATGCAAAAAATATGACTGGTGATTCTCAGATATCAAGAACACATTATTATGTCTCTAAAAAATTGTATGATGAACAGTAATAAAGTTTATAACCGTTTTTCAGCTATACTGTTGGTCTAGCTCAGTTTTTCCAGTTAAAGTTGTGCATTGAAATCTCCTATGACACTCTGTGAAAATACAGACATCCAGCCCCACCTGGGACTTGGTATCTTGGCCAGTGAGACCCAGCCATCTTTAAAGAAATCCACGTACTTCATACCTATAAGAATGGCTATTATCAAAAAAACTGAAAATAACAAGTGTTGGCAAAGATGTGGACAAATTGGAACTGTTGTGCATTATCGGTGGAAATGTAAAATGGTGCAGCTGCTAGGGAAACCAGTATGGCAGTTCCTCAAAATTAAACAGAACTACCATATGATCCAGCAACTCCACTTCTGGTTATGTATCCGATAGAATTGAAAGCAGGCACGTGGATAGATATTTTTATACTTGGATAGATATTTGTACACCCATGTTCATGGCAGTGTTATTCACAATAGTCAAAAGATGGAAGCAACCTGAGTGTGTGTTGATAGATGAACGGATTAACAAAATTCAGTATATACATAGAATATTATTCAGCCTTAAAAAGGAAGAAACTTCTGAAACATGCTACTATATCAATGAACCCTGAGGACATTTTGTTAAGTGAAATATGCCAGTCACAAAAGGACAAAGACTGTATGATTCCACTTACATCAAGTACCTAGAGTAGGCAAATTCATAAAAACAGAGAGTAGAATGGTGGTTGCCAGGGGGCAGGGGAAGATGGAAATGAGGAGTTAGTGTTTAATGGGTAGAGTCTTCAGTTTTGCAAGATAAAGAGTTCTGGAGATGGATGGTGATGATGGTTGTACAACATTGAGAACGTACTTAATGCCACTGAACTGTATGCTTAAAAATGGTTAAGATGGTCAATCTTATGTTATGTGTACTTTACCACAATTAAAAAAAATTAAAAATGGTTAAAATGGTGAATTTTATGTTTTACCACACACACACACATACACCCCCACATACACAAACCCAAAAACAGAGCTCTGCAGGCAGAGGTGATTTGCTCCTCAGCTTAGAAACACCATTCTAGTCAAAAACGGTAAGGAAAACAAATATTTTTTATAAAAGAGTTATTTGTGTTTGAAGATACGGAGTTGACTTACTATCTTGACAAAAAATCAAGTAGATACTTAAATACACAGCCTGCCTGTCTGTTATACTTACTAGTCAGTAGCCTGAAACAGGCTTATAAACAAATATAATGTCTTTTGTATGTTAAACTTCTCCAACTCTCCCATCTAATAATGAGGGATTTTTACCTCAAAAATGATAATTTAGAAAACATATACTATGCTTAAAGAGAAAAACACATTCTTAAAAATTAAAGCTAATGAAGTATAACAACAAGAACAAAAAAATCACAAATATACAAATTCTAGCATAAGTTGTTTGAATAAGTATGCCCCCAAAAAGCTATCTAAAAACGCTTTAGAAAGAAGATTTCTACACATCAGGACAGGAGTGGTGTGGTATGGTATTATTTCCATTCCCATCTAATATTAGGTAATATTTTAATTTGAATTTATCCAAAGCTAAATTGTTTTCTTCAACATAAATTTGAGAGAGTTAAGAGAGTTTCATAAAATTGATGGTTCCTAGGCTCTAGCAATCAAAAATTAACCAAATCCTAAAGAATGAGTTTGTCTGCCAAACAGCTAACTTAGAAATAAATCTATCTGATGTTCCTTAAGGAAAATTAAAAACAGATGAAATTCTAAAACGGATCCTAAGCAATTTCAAATCTGCTAACATATTAATTTAGCTTCAATTTGCACTGTATTAAAACTTGGGCTGAAATTTAAAAAGATGATCAATTTCAGGGTTTTGATGGAGCGCTATATAAGAGTAAGGGAGAAAGATCAGTGTACTTGCTGGAAGACAGGTGTGAGGTAAGCAAGGAACAAGCATTCAGAAGCCAGGTGAGCTGTTTAGAGCCCAATGAACAAAACTGATTACAGATATGTAGCCTCTGAAGCACATATTTAGGATTTTGATAAAGCACAGGCAAACACAGGTTCCAGGTACACAAGCTATATGTATAATCCAGGAATCTGTAAAGAAGGAATTCAAAGGTCAAAGTCTGATGGGATGGGATAAGGACTGGGTCCGGCCCTGGTCACAGGAGCATGAAGGTAGTGTAGGTGAGGTGGGCGCAAGTAGAGATGAGAAGAACAGAAAGTGGAGATGAAGAACCCTAGTCCCAGAGGAAACCAATCACAGAAATCAAAACTCGGGCTTGCAGACACTGAAGACTCAGACAAACAGAACTAGTGATAGATCCTAGACAGATCTCCCGGACACCAGGCAAAAGAATGCAGACAATAACAGGCTGAACATGGCACAGGCACACCAACAACAAGCTGCTTTGATGCTAAGCCGAGCAACTGAAGTAGGGGTGTCTTTTGGGGGGATTCTAGCCTTAAACATGAAGGAGACCAGGCTATGGACATCCTTGCCAAGAATGTTCTTTATTTTAAGTTTGCAGGTTCACGTTTATTTTGCTACAATCTCATGGTTTGGCATACCCTGTTCTTCCCTTTCGTTCCCCTAATCATTTCAACTGGGCTGGTAATCCCTAATGAGCATCTGGGGAACAATGACACCTACTGTTCGAGTCACTGCAACTGCAATAAACTTGCTAAGTGGGATGGTGGCGGGTGCAGATTTGCAGCTACTCTTTCCTTCCTTTGCAAAAAAGGACAAATGGCTCTGCGGCGATTTAGGTTAGGTTGGAGAAGTACTGCAATTAGAGAAGACAGAGTTGATCTCACAGAAGATATTTGATTTAGAATAAAAATATATGAGTGTGTGTCTATTTATAACAGCCCTACCTTACTGCAGAAAGAACTGAAAGCAATTGAAATGTACAGTAGATTTACATGTGGTTCAGCCATGACTGTTAAAAGAGAATATCCAGGCCGGGCGCGGTGGCTCACGCCTGTAATCCTAGCACTCTGGGAGGCCGAGGCGGGAGGATCGTTCTGAGCTCAGGAGTTCGAGACCAGCCTGAGCAAGAGCGAGACCCC
>NW_012148174.1:6144495-6149917 GCF_000956105.1 Propithecus coquereli
GAGTTTGAGGTTGCTGTGAGCTAGGCTAATGCCACGGCACTCACTCTAGCCAGGGCAACAGAGTGAGACTCTGTCTCAAAAAAAAAAAAAAAAGAGAATATCCAGTTACAGAAACTGAAATTCTGTAAGGTAATAAGCAGAGCAGGTAACGACTAGCCTCTCTGGTTCCCTGTTCCTGCATCCCACCCTCTTCCCCAGCCACAGCAAGGTCCTGGGACCTCCACCAGTGTGTACTGCGGCCTCTTCATGTGCTCTCAGTCTCCGTCCTCTATCCCAGACACAGACTCTGTCTTGTTATAAACAATCCACCTCGTCTCCACTACAGTAGCTGGATCCCTGTGTGATCTCCTGCACCTGAGTGCCTTTACGGATCATCTACTCCTCTCCCTTTGAGACTGGAGGCCTGCTTTGCCCTTATCTTCTGTTCTGCTTTGCTCTCTCTCTCAAGGCTGCCCACTCACAGATTTGTAGCCACTGAGTTTGCTGTTCTACTTCATGCTGGACTTTTCAGAATTAAGCACCAAACTGAATACTCCATCCCCACTGTTGGCTGCTTGTGGCTGGATCTACTTCCAGTCAGTATCCATCTGAGACCAATCTCTTGATTGGTCCTTTTCTCTGATAAAAACTTGACCAATCAACACTATCAAAATATAGTATACAACATTCAATATTCAACATTCCTAAGCAGGGAAGATAGCACTTTGCAACTACCCATTACTTTTTGTTTTTCAAAGACACAGTTAATATTATTTTGGATTTAAAAGAGCCAAAGTAGTTTTTCATCATATTCACAAATCATTATGAAATTCATGAGTTTTGCAATAACTCCCTTTTGAACACTGCAAAAGGAATCCTAAGTAATAAAGTGGCTGGGAAAAGAAGACAAGAAAGCTAGAGAAACGTATTTAAATACATTTAAACATTTAAACATTTATTTGCTATTACTAGAGGTACTGTATAAAAAAGTGCACTCATTTATAAATTGTTTATCAGTGGACATGTCATATTTCTAGATTAAAAAAAACCTAAAGAACCTAATCATAATTGTGTTTTCTTTCTTCTATTTAAATACTATGTGTTAGAATAACTCAAGTAAAGTCTATCTCAAACCAGCCATGTAAATAATTGAAAGAAAAAAAAGTTCATGTTTTACCAGTAGATTCTCCCTGCTTAATGATAAGTGGGTAATAAAAAAAGTTAAATTAACTTGTACCAATTCTTATATAATTTCTAATAATGTTCTTCAGAAAAAGAAACCACTTTTGAAATTTTAATTTAAGGCTAAATAATTACCTCAAATAATTACTATTTTTGCATTTATGAAATAGAATACTTGCTGGTAACTTTTCTTTTTTCTATTGTAAATGTCTAGTAGGCACATTCGTTTCCCCCCCTTTTTTTTTTTATTTCAGCATATTATAGGGGTACAGATGTTTAGGTTACGTATGTTGCCCTTGCCCCGCCCCTAATTTTATATTTTAGTTTTTATGACTCTTAACATTGAAAAGGTCAAACAGCTTCTATCAAGAGCTTAGTAAATATATTATTAATTTTCTTTTACTCTATTTTCTTTTACTTTCATTTGCAAGGAAAGAATTTCTTTTTAAAGACTATATTATTAGTCAAATATTATAGTCCAGATAATTACAAAAATTTTCACACTATAAAATATAATTCTCTTTGAAGACTTAAGACTTAAAAACTCATTTTCCCCATCTGTTTTATAAAACCACAGTCAAAATAAAATAAAATTCAATACTATGTAAAACACAGACAGATGTTCCCCAGAGAAATAAAAAGACATTCAGAGAAATGGTTCTCATTAGTTGGCATAATTAAATGCTACAGTTTCTCATATTGTATAAAACCTAATTTCCTTTAATATATAATAATCATTTGATATTACTATTTATATAATGAATACCAGAATCACTATGTACTCAGCAACAACATCCTTATGTGTTCACAGTAATTACGCAGTTGAGATAGCCTAAGAACCAAGATATGCTAATTTGGTTGGCAGGAAACCAGGCTGAAAAAAATGGACCACCATGTTGTCTCAAACCGAAACCTCAAATGTTCCCGATCCTGCCACAAAGTGATGATGAGATATGCTGCAAGTCGCTAAAGGGCAGAACACTACCGAAACGCAGTTACTTGGCTAAGCGTGAAGTCCTATGACACATTTCTGAACTCCTGGATTTAGAACTATACTCTAAATCCAATTGTGGGACGATTACAACAAATCAGACCCAAAAATAAATAAATTATCAATCCCATGTCCCAACATTCCTTTTAAAGAGCAGTAGACTTCAAAATTGAGGAAAGATTAAAAAACCCATCATTTAAAATTTACACGATTATATACTTTTCAAACATATTTTCTAAGCCTTTGTAGTGGGTAGATAGCAAGGAAAGAAATGCGATAAAGGAAGACGTGGTTCTAGGTTATACTTCAGCCAGATGGTTCGCTGAAAAATCACATCGGTGCAGTAAGCATTCAGTCACCGGAGAGAAGTGATCTTATCTAACATCTACTGTGAATTCAGTTAACTCACCTGCTTTAATCATTGTTACGTGTCTTTATAAGCTTATGAAATAATCCTGAACTCCATGAACCTGCAGAATATTTAGTTTCCTACTCCTCTACCGCACAGAAAACGATCTAACATAACCCAAGGCTGCTTCTGAGAGTGGACCTGGTGCTTGCCCTCCCCTCTCACCTGCCTATAGGTACAGAGTAGAGATTTCTAATTTAGGTTAAAGCCTAATTATAAGTCAGTTTTAAAAATTAAAATGGTCCCCTTGGTATTTCTGAATTTAAAACAAAATATCTTGTTTTCAATCATATTAAACATTTAAAAAATATTTCTTAAACCAAAGAGAGGGAAAATACAGCATGACCAATAGGGTGAGGAGCTCCAACAAGCTTAGTATGGCCACAGTATAGAATATGCTATCGAAAAAGGATTAAAATGGGCAAATAAACCCAAAGAAGCCCTATCCCTCCTCCATTCCCTGTAGCAGACCAACAAAAATCAAATAAATACCTCAAATAGAAAGGTGATATAGGTCTTTCATCTTCCTGTGAACTAAAAGGAAAATAAATTTTGAATTAATATAATTTCTGTTACTATAACATGTCAATTTTACTAAAACTGTTCTACTTGTCACAAATTTTGTGTTGACACATTGAAGCCAATCTCATGATGGAGTAGTTAGTAAAACACACTCTACGCTGGACCTAGCCAAGGTCAATTACTTCTTCAAAGGAGACCAATCTTCTTTCAAAATGAGCTGCAGGCAAAAGTAATTCACATCACATTTTAAAGAGGAAGCTTTGTACTATCTTATTCTATAAACCCAATTCAAGTACTCATATATTACACATAAACCCTTAAAATGATTACACCGTCATTTATCAACAAAGTTAATTACAGCTTATCAACATGATGACGAAAATAAGAAACAGCCAACAAAATATTACTGTTAAGTGTGAGTCACTTCAGGAATGACTCTCTAGCGATGAAGAGCACATTAGTAAACAACACAACACTCATGTGCTCTTTGTTCTTCCGTTGTTACTCTGCTAATTATTAACTAGTGTAGATAACATGAACGGGCACAAATAAAATCATAAAACTAGTTTAAGCTCCTCAAATGACAGAGAAACAATATGAAGCTTAACATAAAGGAATTTAATTTGAAAAATGTAAAATAAATGTTATAATAAAATATTTTTTTCCTTTCTTTAACATGTTTTTTCCCTAATAAATGACCTCAGAATGTAGAGTGAGTCTCTCCCCTTTAATGTCCTCTGGAGTGGTCCTTGAACTTTTAAAATTATGCATTCTGATAAAATTTTCTCTTCAGTAGTCACTCCTCTCAAACATATGACTGATTAAATATATATATCTGTATTAGTTATGTGCATCATTAAACAGATAAAAGTAAAAAGATAAAGTGTTAGATAAAATGCAAAAGAAGCTCTAATTTTTTCTTCTTGTACGCCACCGGGGGTGTTACACCACCTTACAGCTTCTGGGAAAGCAACTAGTTAAATTCAGCGTTCTCTCTTTCTCCCTTTTTTATTTCCTGAAGTATCATTGATGAAAAGAGAAAAGTTTGCTCCAGTTGATAATATTAAACTGGCAGTCAACAAAATTTTATTACAGAACGATAGTGTAAAATACACAACCAAACACAATTTGTCCTGGAAGTTGAAAAACTCTTCACATTCTAGATGGAATACGGCGTGTATCATAAAATATGATGTACTATGTTCCATTCTCTCACGATTTGAGCTTCCAATTTCAACACCACTCAGCTCTTTTCCATGTTGCCAAATATTTTAATGTTTATAATTAAATGTGTTAATTCTTTCCATATGAGGGGTAAGTGACGGGCTGAGGGCAAAGCTGGTAGAGTTAGGCTGTAGAGTTGGAAAGTTAGAGGTAACAACACCTGGGAACTGTCCAGGTGTCCTGGGAAGGAACCGCCTGGAGCAGTGCTATTATAGGAGGTGACTGCTTTAAGTTAACCTGATACAAGTAGCTTACACATTTGGCTTTAAAATATTCCTACAGGACACTTAACAAATTATAAAAATGTTAGAATTGGGTTTGTTTCCTAACCAAGGAATTGGTGTCAAAAAGTACTAATTATGATCAACACTGTGCCAAAAAAGCAACCAAAAAACCTGTAACAATTTTGTTATTATAGGAAAAATCACCATGCCTTATAAAATCGGCAATGTGCTAAATACTTTCTTTGCCCAGAATAGATCCTTAACTCTAACATGTAACAAACTGGAATGAATATTAACATGCTTCCTATGATGTACTTTGATGTACATTCAATTAGCAATACGGTTGGGTTTTTTAAGTGCTTTGGGGAGACAATTTAAATGGTGCACGTCTCTGAACACAGGTGTTCGTGTGTTCTGGCTAATGTTTGTGTGTGTGCTAAATTTCCTTGTAGCAAACAGAGGCAACCAAAATCTTTTCTTCCTTTATACCTTCCCTCCCTCATGCATTTATTATCAATTATGATTGAGGGTACTCCCACAGGCCCTACATTAATTATCTCATTTAGATCATCACAAAACCCTCTCTGGTACTTGTCCCTTGCTCCCTCTCTTGTTCAAATGAGAAAAGCAGGCTCAGAGTGGGTACATAATTCATCTACATGACACAGCAAGTGATGTATAAATTAATGTACTACATGTTAGTCCAGTTTTGTTATCTTCCCTTCAATTTTAACCTATCAAAGTATGGTGAGGGCCAGGTGCAGTGACTCACACTTGTAATCCCATCACTTTGGGAGGCTGAGATGGGAGGATCAATTGAGGCCAGTAGTTCAAGACCTGCCTCAGCAACATAGTCAGACCCTGTCTCTATAAAAAGTAATAAAAAATTAG
>NW_012148174.1:6149967-6153505 GCF_000956105.1 Propithecus coquereli
GCTGAGATGGGAGGATCAATTGAGGCCAGTAGTTCAAGACCTGCCTCAGCAACATAGTCAGACCCTGTCTCTACAGAAAAAAAAAAAAAAAAAAATTAGCCGGGGGTGGTAGCATTTGCCTGCAGATGTGCCTGTAGTGTCAGCCACTTGGGAGGCTGAAGTGGGAGGATGGCTTGACACCAGGCGTTCAAGGTTACAACAAGCTATGATTGCCACTGTACTCCAGCCTGGGTGACAGAGACCCTGTCTCTTAAAAATAAAAAAAATATGGTGAGATGACAAGGTTAGTGAAGAAAATCTATTCAATGGCCAGTTTGCATTCCAGCAGCTACAAGATCTTGCGGACTTTATAAGCTACTTGTCATGCTTCTGATTGCAGCAACTCTACATCACCTTAGTCAAAGTCCATTCATAATGCATTATGCCTGACAGCACTTTTAAGGTGATTAATTTATTAAAATATACTGGCATCATGTCAAGAATGTCTCTTCATAGAAACACAAGGTTTTAATCATAAGCAAATATTTTTTCAGCCGACATTTGCACAAAATAAATTTGTCAATGAAAAGAAAAATTCTTAATTTGACTATGTCCCTGAATTTTGATCAGTTTAAGTATTCTAAAAAAAAAAATGTAAGCACTGAGATTTCAGTAAAATGAAACAGACTATTACATTTAGTCAATAATCAGCATGACAATCTCAGTCATGTCCGATGATACAAAATGATTTTGCCTAAATTCTAAGTTGAGCATAATGTCATAAATTTTTCCTAAATTTGAAATGGAGAATTCTAATTCACTTTAATTTTAAAAATAAGCACATGTACTGTGAATGAAGGAGTGTATGTCATGAAATTAAGGCAATGACCAACTATAACAACTTGGAATTCATTCGATTTCCTCCTTGGTTACCAGTACCGACCCCACATTTTAATTATTTCCTATTTGATGACTCTGAATAATGGCCAAGTTTAAGCAGCCAATTAGTTTGCTATTTTTTTAAATTCAAACATATACTGAGAGATTTGGCCAATCACCTCACTTATGGCATGCAATTAGGTGCTTAGTGTTCTCAGATACGTGGCACTATTCTCAAAACAACTGCCTGTGGGAAGAACACTTATCAAATAGATTCAAATAATAGTCCAAATCTAAGAAGCTGCAACTGAGAATGACAATAACTTAGAGTTTTGCCAGCTTCCTAACTTTTTTTAATATAGCTCAACATTGGCAAATGCATATAAATAAATGACACACAGATGTTCAATCTCTTCATGAGCTGCACTAATTTCTAAACTGAAGACACAGAATGCAATGCCTACCATTTTAATTATACAGCAAGCTAAATGAAATCATGGAAAGCATGGTGTTTTATATAGCTAAGAAAACACAAATACTGTTGGGAGAATTCCCAGAGTGAGGTATTCAGAATGGACCTTCAATTACTGGATCAAACCACCAATCCATTCACTTCCCCTTTCAACTGTTCTGATAAATGTTCCAATTAGTTCAACTTTCTAATTGGTTAATGTGGCCAGCTACCCAAAAATTAACATAATTTGCATACTTAGTTACACACTTTAAATAGATTTGAGATAGAAAAAATAGTTTGCAAGTGTTCCTTAAAGTACTGAAAAGTATAGAAAAAAATAAGTAAATGCTAAGAATTATGTTCTATTTATTGAAGAAACTAAAAAAAAATCTATGGGTGCTTAAAAACAAAAAAAAAGCAAAAGAGAGAGAGAGAGAGAGAGAAAGAGGGGAAGTGAGGGACAAGTGAAAAGAAAGTATAAAGTAAACATTTTTTCAGGAACTCAGACTTTTTCCTCATGTGCTACAAAATTTGCTAAGGGGAGGAATTTTCTTAGATGAACTTTCCTGGAGAGTGATAAGTGAAGTTAGCACATTTTCCTTTCCTTCCTTCCGCTCAAAACATAAAGTGCCACATTTGAGCATTTTCAGTTTATCCACAGCCTCAGGCATTAACCACGCCTCATGCCAACTAGAAAGTGAAGTAGTATTCTGCTGCTTAGGCTTTTGATTTGGCCCCATTCAAGAACATGCAATATTCCTGCAGGAGCAGTTGTAGGAAAAAAAAGAAAAAAAAAAAAAAGAACATGCAATAAAATTTCCCTGTTCTTTTTGGAAAACAAATATTAAGAGTTTTCAGATCAGTTCGTAGCTAAGTGTTTGCAGCTGTAATTTTGGGATGATATTTTACCATTCTTCCTTAAACCCAAGCAGCTGTGTTTACGGTTTTATTATTTGCACTTTGTGACTAAGAATGCAACACCTAGCCAGCAGAAATAAAAACAAATTACTATAGTTAAAGAGCAAATAAACAGATTTTACCTGACCAAAAGATAAACGCAAAGATCTGAAGTTGTTAATATTCACAGAACATAAATTTTTAGCCAACACTAAGGGGTTATTTTGAGTGCAAAACAAATAATAAAGCAAAAATACTTCCAAAGATTTAGAATTTTTTCCCCCAATAATATAGAAAAATATTTCTACCATTTTGTGATGATGTAGTGGACATTTGAAATATATTGTTATGAGTTGAATTGTCTCACTACAAAAATATACACTGAAGCCATAATCCCCCATACCTCAGAATGTGACCTTATTTGGAGAGGTCTTTACAGAGGAGAGCAAGTTAAAATGAGGTCATCGAGATGGGCCCCAATTCAATATGACTGATGTCCTTATAAAAATAGGAAATTTGGACACAGAGACAGATATGCACACAGGGAGAATGCTATGTGAAGATGGGAGTTATGCTGCCCTGCCCCAAGCCAAGAACTAACTGAGGTTAGGGGAGAGGCCTGAACAGATCATTCCCTCGTGGCTTCAGAGGGAGGAGGGCCCTGCCAACATCTTGACTTCGGATTTGCCTTCAGAACCGTGAGACAATAAATTTCTGTTGTTCTAAGCCACCCAGTTTGTGGTATGTTGTTGACAGCCCTAGAAAACTAATATGTCTTCTAAAAAGTTTTTTTTTTTTTCAAATTCAGAAATAAGAACCTGCCTAACAAAGATGTCTCTATCTTACAGAAAGGCTGTGCTCTGAAAGTTCATTTGTAGGAATGCTAAGACTATTATAGAATAATCAATTTTCCATAATGACATGGGGATTTGGTTTCCAGGCCTGTATTCAAAGTTCATCTCACCCCTCATTCCAATGAACTAGCCTCACAAACAGTCCAGATACAATGTTTTAAACAGTTTTGATGACCATTCAGTTAGGAACACATTTTACATCATGATAGTATACATGTATATCCATATAATGGACATAAATTCCAAAATTCTTCAGTTAGCTTGGATATTTTCTACTTGTTATTATAATAATACCGGGCACAACCTGCTAAGTTGGTTTTATGACCACTAACATGTCAGGATCCACAACTGAAAAACACTGTTCTAAAACACTATGGTACAAGACCCCATCTCTACTAAAAATAGAAAGAAATTAGCTGGACAACTAAAAATATATAGAAAAAATTAGCTGGGCATGGTGGCACATGCCTGTAGT
>NW_012148174.1:6153555-6237720 GCF_000956105.1 Propithecus coquereli
CTCTACTAAAAATAGAAAGAAATTAGCTGGACAACTAAAAATATATAGAAAAAATTAGCTGGGCATGGTGGCACATGCCTGTAGTCCCAGCTACTTGGAATGCTGAGGCAGAAGGATCGCTTGAGCCCAGGAGTTGGAGGTTGCTGTGAGGTAGGCTGATGTACTCTAGCCCGGGCAACAGAGTGAGACTCTGTCTCAAAAAAACAAAGAAAAGACACTATGGTAAATACACATCTCCTTTGCTTGCCATATAATGCACCAAATCAATGTCGTCGAATTAAGATCTATGTTCTTGCGGGACAGAGAGAAAACACTCTTTCTGTCTCTGCCGTACTGCCAGAATCAGCTCCGAGCCAAAGAAGTACAGATTTTGTTCAGTCTGGATGGCAAAGAAAAGCAGAGAGAGAAAACGAGTCCAGATATGCCCAGCAGTGGGCATGACGACGTAGTTCTGGAAGGCCATGGGGGCTGACAGAGTATTTCCAAGTTTCTTTTAAATATTCTTTCCCTGGTTGTATCACAGGATGGCATCAAGAATGAGACTCAGGGAGACAATGAAGGAGACCCTTTGGCACAGGACGTGGCCTCTGTGGGTTCCTCCTTACTTTATGACTGTAGCATTCTTTATCTCCTATTCTGTCTTCTAGAATCAAAGAATTATTTATAGGAAACTAAGAATCATCTCGTTCTATTTCAATCCTGCCCACCCAGCCAGTTCCAGCTCTGAATGCCCTCTTGATTAACAGCTTGCAATGTCTAAGAAACGGGATGGGGTAAGGGTGTGTACATGTGGGGGAAAAGGAATAGCCTTCTTAAGCAAGGGTGGGAAGACGAGTTGCTTTTACTTCCATTTCTTTTGCATCTCTCCCTACAGTCAGAAGGTGAAAAGTGAACCCTGACTATATCGACTGATTGACACTGCACTTCTCAGGGCATCCTGGGCTGAGACATGTTTAGAAGGCACAGGACAGACTCCTCATTCTTGTTATAATATTTACATCACATTAACATGCCTACTGCTTCCCTTAAAGGAGTTTATCCCTGCTACAGTTTGAATGTGTCCCCCCAAAGTTCATGTGCTGTAAACTTAATCCCCCGTGCAACAGTGTTGAGAGGTGGGACCTTTAAGAGGCGATCGATGCTGTTATTGTCGGAGCAGGTTCCTGGTAAAAGGATGAGTTAAGTCCCCTTTCCACTCCCCTCCATTCCCTCTCTTGCACTTCCGCCTTCTATGGGAAGCAAGTTGATGAAGCAGGAAGGCCCTTGCCAGATGTGGGGCCCTCCACCTTGGACTTCCTAGCCTCCAGAACCGTTAAGAAATCAATCTCTCCTTCATGATGAATTCTCTGGTCTGCGGCATTCTGTTATAGCAGCACAAAACAGACTAACACAATGCTTCACCCTCATATTTTTGGTTGATCATCAAATTATACGGATTCTATTTAAAAAAAAAAAAAAAGAGACACATCTCTTGAATCTCATCTTTCCTTTCCATTCCCCTGCATTAGTCTTTTACAGGGGCAATACTCTGTTTCCCTGGTGTCCATACCAGCTCGTTCCTAGCCTCTCCTGCTTCCCCACTGCATTTGCGGTAAAATCCCAATGTCTGAACCTGGCACATGAAGTCCTTCTCAATCTCAACCCAACATACCTCTTTAGACCTCTCATTGCACTTTTTTTAACTCTCTCAACTTGCACATGTTGTTCCCTCTATCTTAAATGCTTCCTCCACCTCTCTCTGCCTGGTAAATACTTCATCTCTCTGCTCAAGTGTCATCTAATCTGGGAAGTCATCTCCAGCACCCTGGAGAGGGAGCTGCTTCTTTTTCCAGGCTCTGAGACACACTGTTTATAGCTATAACCAAGTGCTCAGTAAATGACAATGAAATTCACGAGCTCGGACGCTTGCCTCCTGTCCAGATTTGTCTTTATCTTTGTAACACCAGCACCTAGCTAGGTACCTAGAACGCTGCCTGTGCTTAGTAAATGGCTCCTGCATAAAATCAGTATCATCAAGATTTTGCTGAATGCTTACACTATTCTTTGGTCAAATATTTTAAAAACATAACTCATAATTTGTAAAATTGATTTTGCCAACTAGAAGCATTCTCAGATTTCTGTATGTTAATTATTCTGAATTATCTTGTTCCCTTCTATTCAAAACTTAGGGGAATTGCAATTGTGCCATGGATTTTCTTCCATCCTTAAAGAAAATAATTTCTTTTCTCCAACTGCACGGTTATAGGTGGGAGTTCTGCCATTATGGCTGTAATGCAAACACTGTGCTATCCGTGGCGCACCGAGAACCCAGAAAAGGATATGTTCAGGCAAGGAAATGTTTGAATATGGCCTTGCCACACACTGCATCTGTTTGTTCTGGCTCGAGAGCAGGAAAGACAATTATTTCACCTTACTGCAAACCCGAAGGTTGTTTGGGGCTTAAAGAAATTTTTGGTTTAGTCCCAAAACTATTTTCAAGGCATCTGAAAGCTTTCATTAGTCTTTGAGATCTTGTTCAGAAAAGCAATGTTTATCACTATTATAGATGTAAAAAGATTGCCTTAGGGAGACAATAATTTAGAACATAAAATACAGTAACTCTGTCTTTTGGAAAGTTGAAATTAGTTGATGAGAAAATATTTTTAGAATATTAACAAGTAAGTTGCAATTCTTTCAATTACGTAGTACTGAAACAAAAAATCAGAAGAATATAGGGATACTTGCAGAAGGGAAGAAGGAAATAGCAAATTACGTTTGCTAACTTCTTTCAATAATTATCTTTATTACACATTTCTTAATGGGTTGTTAATACAGTTTTGATCTAACAGAGATATAATTTCCCAAACTGTTAATTTTGAATGTGGAATTCTTGAGGGAGACAAAAATGTGAAGAAGGCAATACAAATTATCCTGTCATCCTCCCCCTAACAAACTTCCCCTCTGCCAAAGGAAAATGGGCCAAGGATTTGTTTCTGACATTGTCATGGTTTTACACTGGTTTTTAGGATGAGGAGCAGCAACTAGAGAGTGGATGAAGCTTTGATGTCAACTTATGCTTGGGCTTTGGAAGCTTCCACAACCATGGGTGAGTGTTCTTTTGAGTGTATACTACTTATTAGAATCCATGACAAGTACTGGAGATACAAAGGCCAATAAAATATGGTCCCAACCCTCATAGAAGTTATAGGCTAGCAGAGAAATGGAAACTTGAAATTTGATAATTATCATGAAAAAGGGATAGGCCCCTACTACCATTGACTGAAAGCTCACCTTAATAAGACAGGCTTTGTGGTAAAAGTTTATATACATTATCTCATTCAATCCTCAAAGACATCCTTGGAGGAAGGTATTACTAACCAGATTTTTCAGATAAGAAAAACAAGTTTTAGAAAAGTTAATTAACTGGTTGAAGGCCATAGAGGCAGGCAGGGCTGAGATTCTCATCCAAGCCTGTTTGAAGTCAGAGCTCCAGCCCTTACACTCTGAAGCAGTATGCAGTCTGGCTGGTTAGGTGAGGTTCAGTTAGATAAGCCACAATGGGAGTGAATTTTGAGGGTCACGTAGGCCTTATTGGGAGAAAGATAATGGACAGGAGGAGAACTTCTCAGAAAAAGAGAAGAGGGTGTGCTTCAAAGGCATGGGCAATCAATGCTTGGTGGGTGTGGCAATTGAGGGAGTTCAGTGCTGGGACCAGGAGTGACTCACCAGACTGCAGCACTAGATGACACTGGAGAAAGAGGCGGGCTCTTGAGTTTTTAAGTCAAGAAGTTGAAAATGAAGGAGAGTCACTTATGAAAATATAACACAGTGTGTCGATGGTCTATTCTGGCTGACATTTGGTTTCTTATTTTAATTGCAAGGGTTATTCTATTTTATTCGAGACAGAGTCTGACCTTGCTGTCGCCTGGGCCAGAGTATAGTGGCGTCATTGTAGCTCACAGCAATCTCAAACTCCTGGGCTCAAGCCAAGCCATTCTCCTGCCTCAGCCTCCCGAGTAGCTGGGACTATAGGCGCACGCCACTACACCTGGCTAATTTTTCCATTTTTTGTAGAGATGGGGTCTCGCTCTTGCTCAGGATGGTCTCGAACTCCTGGCCTCAAGAAATCCTCTCACTTCGGACTCCTGGAGTGCTAGGATTACAGGCATGAGCCACCATGCCTGGCTCAAGGGTTATTTCAACCTAGACAGGGAAGTTATATTTTTTTCCATCATCAAAATTGGTGACTGCAAAATACTGATATATTATCTTATGCATTTTCCTAAACCCTTCTTAATTTTTTCTTGCCTTTTAGTTCCATTCATTTAATATGATCTGAGCAAATCTGTTTAATTCTTCACTTTTATTTCTAGTAAGTTCTAGTTTTCCAGTTTTATTCCTATATTTGACGAGAAAATACCATATTTTCCTGATCCCAGTCCTTACAGGTTTTATAAAATGTATTCATTAACTCCTTTCCTCCCTTTACTTAGGTCCCTTAATTTTAAAAATCAATTTCTGGGGCTTCCATCTATCTTGTTTTTACCACCCCTGGGTCCCACTATTTCCCATTAACATGTCTTTCTCATGCAAGAACTAAAATCCATGTCCATATCTGGTTGTGGGATAATGTGTGCAGAGGTTATAATGTAGTATACTTTAGTTTCTGGAATCCAGTATTTGACAGTTTGGCAACAATACTATACATCTATATTTGATATCAGAAATCAAATTGATTTCAGAGCTCATCTCAAAATGGTAGTTTTAAATTTGGAAGACATTTTAAATTTGGAAATATAGATAGAGGCAAATCTCTTTACAAGAGAAAGGCAGGGATCAAAAGAGGTTCGTTTAGAATTTTTAATGTATACTCACATATACTTGGTCAAAACAAAGTTCATCTGCCATTTTTATGTGCAAAAATGAACTTGTCATGATTTCCTTCAGTGTATCAGATGAGATACTGTGATACCTGGAAATGTTTATTATAATCTAGATACTTTGAAGCATTCATTAGAAATCCAGTTTTGGGCTACATCTATTAAAAAAATTAATGAAGAGTGAATATAATGTTGCTCTTAACATTTTCCATTGAGAGAAGTATGTTTATATTATCTATAAACTATTTCTCAGTATCTATGATAAAACAATTCTCCAAATACAATGTAGTTACTATTATGCATTAGAAATAAGAAAATCTAAGTCCCTTTTAAAAAAAAAATCAAAGGTGAATTAACTTTTTTGAATAAATCTTCATCTTACTAAAACACAACAGAGTAGAATTAATTCCAGATGGTTATAATACAGACTTTATCCTCCATCACTACAGAAATAAGCAACAGAAGAGGAAAATTTCACATCTAATGTACATATAAAATAAAAACTTCATATTTCTTAAACTGGCTTAATGGGTATAGTACTTGGGGAAATAAAAACTATTAATATTTCTTCTTTCTCAGGCTAAATATTAAATACTATACAATGTAAACATAAATAGTCTTCCAAATTGTTTTCCCTCTGCACTATAGTACATGCTTTTATAATAAAGGGTGAGTAGATTACTTGCAATTTTTTTTAGTATAAGAATATTCCTGAGGCTGAGGTGGAAGGATTGCTTAAGTCCAGGAGTTTGAAACCAGCCTGGGCAACATAGCAAGACCCTTTCTCTACAAAAAAGAAAAAACAGCCACATATGGTGGCACACATCTGCAGTTTTGGCTACTCAGGAGGTTGAGGCAGGAGGATTGCTTCCCTTGAGCCCAGGAGTTGGAGTCTGCTTTGAGCTATGATCGTGCCATTGCGGTCCAGTCTGGGTGACAGAGCAAGACCCTATCTCTTAAAAAAAATTCCTAATAATTATAATGGAAAGCTATAGAAATTATGTGGAGAATAGTGTTCTGATATGTTTCTATTAAATTGCTCTATAATCTCCAATTCAACAAGTATTTATTGGGCACTTAGTATTTGACTAACATCTTACACTGTCCTGTCCAGAGTCACTTTTACTTTCTAATGCACTGTCTATATATCAGAGCCCAGTACTAATGGGAACGAGGTCAGGAGTTCAATTTCCCCTGCCAGTTATCTGGGTTTTCTCTTTTGGATTACAACAGACTCTTTCCTTTACTAAGTTTCTAATGGGGGAAAACTCCACTGTTAATCTCAAATATGTGTCATGATCAACTTTATATACAAATGGCTATTATGTAGACATCTGTGTAGAGTGTTTTCCACTTGTTTCTATATATATGACTGGGCAAGTCATTTTGTTTCCCTGGGTTTGAGTTTAATCATCTGGAAAATGGAAGCAATGACTTAGATTATCTCTAAGGATCCATTTGGCTCTAAAATGGAGTCTACATTTTCATAATTCTCAAAAGTTATTTCTGCATATGTTGATGGTAGCATTTATTCAAAATAGACAAAAGATGGAAATAACCCAAATGTCCATCAGTTGATAAATGGATAAACAAAATTTGCTATACAGGCGGACCCGGTTACGGATGAGATACGTTTCTGAGAATATCTTTAGGTCAGATTTGTTTCTAACTTAGATCCCAGACGAACAGTATATATACGGTGATAACAATAATACTATAATGCCTCACATGTAGTAATAATAATATAGTATAATACTGTAATAATAATACCTCTGTACTATAATAATGTTACAGAAACTATTGTGCTTTCTTTTAATTCTAACATACCATATAAATAAACTCATACAAAAAGTTTAGATAGGAGATAGAAATTTCAAAAAAGAATATTAAAGGTTAATGCCTAATGTTGCATCAATGCTAGGCTAAAAGGAATGTTATGCTTATTTTGATTTTCTAACCAAATCGATAATAACCTTTCCATTTCAATAAATAATCCTCTACACTGCTTAGGAATAATGGATGCTCTCATTGGAGCACTACCGTTCACATGTTCCATCATTCTCACTGTATCCTTTATAATTGTTCCAACAGTTGAGCAACTACAGCCTAATACTTTCCCAGTGAATGACGGCATCTGGTCTTTCAACGAATGCTTAATTATTTCTACTTTGGTTTCCATTGTAATCACCTTTCTCTTCACTGCAGGCTCACCTGACTTGCAGTGGACTTTCACTTTGGAGGCATAATCATAAGGGTAAACACAGACTCACAAAATCGAATAACAAAGTTAAAACAAAAAGTGAGGCTGTGCATAAGCGATGACCATATAAACAATGAAACCATTACAGCTGCTGGCATTAAGATGCTGCACCAACAAACCACTAACATCATGCAAGTTTGTTTACATGCACGGAAGAAACTAGTTCCCAAATTATTAATTTAATTATTTAATTATAAATCATCCTTGCGGGGAGCCTTGGGAGCCCTGTTCGTAAGTACAGAATGCTGTAAGTTGAGTCATCTGTAACCTGAGGACTGTCTATATTCATAAATCAGAATATTATTTGGCCATAAAAAGTAATGAAATGCTGATACATGCAACAACATGGATGAAACTTAAAAACATTATACTAAGGGGAAGAAACTAGTCACAAAAGATTACATACGATATATTATTCCACTTATGTGAAAAGTCCAGAATACGCAAATCTACAGAAACAGAAAGCATATTAGTGGTTGCCTAGTGCTGGAATGGGGAATTGAAAGTTGAAAGCTAGAAGAGTACAGGATTTCTTTTCTTGAGTGATGAAAATCTTTTAAGATTGATGGTTGCACAACTCTATATATATACTAAAAACTATTGAATTGTACACTTTAAATTGGTGATTTTTACGGTGTGAATTATATCTCAATAAAGCCATTAGAAAAGTTATTTCTAGTCCTTCTTCAAAGAAGAATAAATAGTAAATTAAAATGGTTTTATACAGTACAAACTATTTCTTTGGCAATTTACTCTGATCATCACATACAAATGTAAGTTTCATAGGAAAAAGGGTGAAAAGTTTTCAGAGTTTGAAGACATTCAATTCCATCCCATTTTCAATAGCACTTCCCACAAACCATTCTAGAGGTCATTTCCCAATAATCACGCAATGAAACAGAACGCAATGATACAGCACCACCTATACTGTGTTAAGCACTCTTGCATTCATGGAATTGAAAAGGTATTGCAAGGATAACAAACCAAAAGAAAAAACAATATACCCTTTACATCTGAGTTGTTTCATCATTTATGAAAAAAAAAAACCTATCATATTCTTTAAGTCCAAAATTTCCCCCATAAAATAAATATCTTGGGTGGTATCATCTCATTTGATGAAAATGGCCTGTCCAAATTCATCTGGCTAGTTAGCTGTCAGTGTCCTGATCTTATTTGTTCTCGGTGATTTCTTGTTACTACCAAATTTAGGCTGTCTTGGCGATGAATAAATTCAGACACACAACCTCATATGTGTTAACCCAGGTTTGAAGTCAGACAGCTTTTAACTCCTTCTTAGATTGTGTTTGTGGAAGGAGAGGGGCAGTGCCAGGAGTGCTCTCAGAGTGCCAACAAGTAAGGAATATGGACTTACAGATAAATTCATGGAAAGGTGTCATCTCCACAAGCAGTAGAGGGCTCTCTAAGACCACACTGAAGACTGACAAACTGGACCATCATTATCTGGGTTGTTTCCTGGTGAACTACCATATCATCCCCATGTTATCAATGTTTACATGTTCACAAAAGGATATTCTAAAGACCAGTACTTAGAAAGACCAGTTGAAGTCTGCTGATAAAAAGTTTCAGTGAAATTTTGAGATGAATCACTGAAGCATGGTCACCTTAGTTGAATCGGTAAAGTTGGATCAATACATGTTTATTAGTCCTGTTGCTTTAAGTCTTTTTTGAAAAGCCACTGCAATTTGGAATTATGATAAGCTTCACCATCATAAAACAAATATCTGGTAACGTACATTGGAAATCATAATTTGCTAGATGAAAAGAGAATTACATAGACTTTATTAATCATAGCTTCTGACTGTGGTAAATAAACCCAGGAAAGAATAGGATGCTAACACATAAAAGCAGATGCCAATGCACTAAAACCAAAGGAATCTACGTTAATCATTCATGCTCATAACTTCATCCTCCATCATTATCCTTTTTGGATACAAATTAAGTTAGTGGCTATTAGAAAGTTAACTTAGCAAATTATAATACTGCTGGGAAAGTTGAGAGTTTTGTCAAAGATGTAAGACTAAGTTAAGACTTTGTATCTTAGCCTGCTTAAGTCTTTCTACACATAAAATAGAGGTCTTTATCTATAGACCCACATATTGAAGAGGAAAAAACCCCAATCAAACATGAATCATGCAAAGAGCCTGAGGTATAAACTAAGCCTGAAATCCGATAAAACATATTATCTTATTAGTAACATAAGGTAAATTTAGTCAACTGAGAAAAGGAAACTCTTATTTCAATTCTTAATTTAAAATAGTTTCTCTCCTTATTTCTGATATTATTTTATTTCTTTTTGGGAACTTTTTCAGATGGCAAGAATATCCATTTAAGGCTATACAGTGTGTTGAGTTTTATCATTCACTATAAGAAGTACTATGTAAATATTTTAGTATTTTTAAAAATAACTGGGACAATTTAACCATCTCAACAGACAGTTAATAAGATCCTACCTTTATGCCATTTGACATGAACCATTAAGAACTAAGTACTTTATAGAGGGTCACATTTTAAACATTCAGCCTCTGCAATGTTTTTTCTAAAGATCATCAGTTTCTAAACGGTCAACCCCATCCTGGAAACTCTGCAAATTACATTCAGTAATAAACAGACAGCAAAATACATTAAAGGAGACCAAAGTATTTTATTTCATTTTTAGTTTTCAGCCTCATCTGTTATTCTCATCTCAGTTATGGATTAGCAGTAACAAAATATCTTCTACACACTTTCGCAATATGCTAAGAAAGGCTAAAAAGTCATTTATGAAAATTATAAGTTAAGCAGACATTAGGGTACAAACACGCTCTCTAATAAGATCATACCTTACGTGAGGTTAAATAAAACATAGGGTAATATTATCCATCTACGCACATCTCTATTATTATGCTAATCATACTGTGTATTACTGAATTCACCACATGATACTGTAATTGTCTGGTAATGTGTCTGTATCCTCACTGACCTCTCTGAAGCAGAGCTGTGTTTTAATTACCTTAAGATCACTGGCAGTATAGTGTTCAAAGAGAAAATATTAGAAAATGTTGTAAGTATGTTTTGTTTTAATAGGTAAAACTGAGAATCCAAAAAATGAAAGCATCAATTATGGGGGAAAAAAAACACCTCACATAAGGTCATGCACAATATTAAACATTCTATTTGGGGATGTTGAGTAGTATAGTGTTAGATTCCTATATATGCCAGCTGTCACTGGTTTTATACAAACTATAATCATTAACTAGAATTTAGATCAGTGTTTCTCTAAGTGTGGACCATCTGTATCAGATTTTCTTTTAGGGAAATTTTTAAAATGCAGATACTCTCCCTGACACCTCCAGATTCAGATTCAGTAGATCTAGGCAAGGAGGGCAGCAGGAAGGAATTGATTTTAAAAATAAGCTCCCCAGGTAATTCTCATGCACTCAAAGTATGAGAAGTATTGACTTCTCTGCTCAATACAAATAGTGGGCATGAATTTCTTTAACTGGTATTTAAAGCTATTCTTCTACTATTCTACTACATCCAGTTTCTAGCCCCTTGGTGCTCTTAAACAGAATGGAATAAAGCACTCATCCCACGAATACTGCAGGGCTCTCCAATCTTCCAGCTTCAGGCAGGAGAACAACGGAGGCAACTGCTGATAGTCATCATTACCATGAAAGTCACAGAAATCAATAACCAAAGATACTCAACTGGGATTTGAAGAAACAATTATATGTAAGAGCAGGAAGGTTTCCCGCATAAATGTTTAAATTCACAAGGCACTTGTAAGGAAGAGAACCACACAAACCTACTCCTTGCCTTCAGAAGGTTTATAATCAAAGGTAGGCATAGGCTGCAAGTGAAGACTGCAGAGAAATGAAAACTCTAAGAGCTAGGGAAACACCGTGGCAGCGAAGGTACATAATAGTACTTTTAAGGGTGGTAATGCAAAGAAACAAAAGTAACAACTTGGAATTCCTGAATGCAGACTCAAATTATCCCAAGATTTATTCCTAATAGGCTCATTAATAGTGACTAACAATACAAAATAATTTCTAGAAATAATGCTGATTTTACTTTAGCTTTTATCAATTTAACTGCCTAAACAATACTTTCGCAGTATAAAGACCTATTTCCTTCTTAACAGTTATTGTATCATCAAGTAGCTACTACAGTTTAGTAATAGCCAATATTCCTATCTAGAATACAATTTGTTTGAGACCCCTAAGAACTGACCTCATTATAAGAAAAAAGTCCCTAACTTTTAAGTTGGAAACCAAATCAAGACTCCAAAAAGTGTACATTAGCTTTGGTGTCTTGGAAGCTTCAAGCATTGGATCTTTTCACTGAGTTAATATAGAAAATTTTTAGATCTATCCATAAACCATGTTCTGTTCCTTTGGATTATTAACTTTTAGAAAAGGAATTCTTTGGACACCTCCATTAAGTTCCCATTACGATGTACTTGTCAGTACAGCAAAAGAAAAACAACTAAAGTGGTTTATCTCAAAGTATCTGCAGAAAAAATTCTGCAAATAAACAGTTTTTTAACCTTATTTTCATTGTTAAAACATGAACATTCTGTGAAATATTTGTGGCATAGCTTTTAAAAATGAAATTAGTTTTTGCCAAGATTTTTCAACCCATAAATAAACCATGTTTACGATTTGATTTTTTATCATTTTCACTAATAAAACCCTCCAAAGTTTTCTTAAATGAAGTATTTATATGGAATAAAATGCCACTGCATGTAAAGCAGTTAAAGTTGAAATATGATTAGCAAGAGTAATCTTAAAAATCATAAAATGTGACACTGGGCAACTCTGAGACTTTCTCCGTGCCTACATTATTGACTTATTAGTTCACCAACAGTGTTCATTTTAATAAGCCCCTTTGTTTAAATGTACCTTTCTCTGCTTTGGTATAACTCCCTCATGACCCCCACCCCCACAGCAATCCATACTGCAGTCATTTAACAAACAAAAAACAAAGCCTTATGCTCAATCACTCTTGCATAGAAGTATTTAAAAATGCCATTTGTGTAATAAATCCATCTAGAATTATTCAAGGGGAAATATTACCCTTAACATTTATTCCCATTTATTATAATGTATTTACTGATAGAAAATCCTTGCCTAGATCTGAACTCCAGAAGGGAAGGATCCTAAGATGCATTTTAAAAAGGTCTTCAGCCTATTACCACCTTTAAAATAGCCTTAGTGGAAACATTGCTAAAAAGCTGATTCACTTTTATTATAAACCTGCTCAATATATTCTTCAGTCTTTGGATTTCAAAGGTATTTTCTTATATTTATTTCCATTCAAAGGAGGATACAACTGAAAATAATAACCGAATGCAAAAGAAGAGAAATTGAGCAAAAACATCAGCAAAGGAGCAGTACAATGTTTAAATTTTTCTGGTCTTAGGGAAGAAATATATGTACAACAGACTCTACACATTTTGCAGTATGTTACTAAAATATGCCAAGTATTGGCAAAGTTATACGGCTTTATACTACTTAAAATACAGAACAGAATAAAACAAAACAGATAGGAATGAATACTACCTTTGGAGAGGCATGATTTCACAAGCCATCCTTGTATGCAAATTTGCAAGAGAATCTCACAACTGTGTCTTCCACGACAAGTTTGGTCGTCTGTACAGTGAACGTCTTCTTACAGTGGCTAAGCTGCCTTGGGGCATGAGGCTGCACCTCACGGCAGGAGAAACAACTTGCTCTGCAGTTGGCCAGTGTACTGCTGCTTGCAGCCTCCAAACTTCTTCAGGCAATGCTATTTTATTGGCTGCTTCTCTACATTTACACTGCAGTCCACTTTGACCTTTTGTTCCAGGGAAGCAGCTGAACCACCCAGCCAATCAGAGGAGCAGCTGCTGCAGTGCTAAAGGCACTGCTGCTTCTGCTGCTGCTGCTCCTCCTCCTCCCTCCTCCTCCTCCTCTTATTCCTCCTCCTCCCGCTCCTGCTCCTGCTCCTGCTCCTCAGTGGGCTTGCCTAGTTCCGGTAACTTGAAACTTCCTCTGAGCAGTTCCACAGACAAGCTTGTCAGTCTGGGGCAAGCAACCAATAATTGCGACAAGAGTGAAGAGTCCCGTACTTCTCAACGTTAGAGAGACTGCCAGCAAGGAAATCCATTTGTCAAGACATTGCCTACAAAACTAAAGGTTTCTGTGGCAGAAGGCAAGAGCTATGCTGTGTCCCCTTTCTTCCTTTAAAAAAAAAAAAATTATACACTAGGCTTGAAAGGCATGAGACTTTTCTAGAAGGAAGGCATGCTTCTAGACCCTTGCCCTACCCACATTTATTTCCTGCCGATGTTTGTTTACACTGTGGTGGTTACTAGTCCCTGGTGACATCACCTAAGGCACGTAGCTCCCACTTCTGGGGAGGATACGTGCCTAAGACTCTGCCCAAGTCCTCCAGGGATCAAAGAGTCTACTCTCATGGAAGTTATTTCAACTTATGATTTCTGCATTTTATTCTTATAAAATTGAATGTGTTTATTTACCCATTTTCCTCCATGAACATCAACAGCATTGGGGGGGGGGTTAAATTTCATTTTATTTTAACTTACAGGTAACACAAAATCAGTTTTTCCATAAGATCTTCTAAAAAACCTGCTAAGTATCACCTCTCCTTACAATTTCTTCTTCAGTATGGAATACTAGGGTATTATTTTTAGGAACACAATTGCCAATCCATGGATTTCATATATTGTAAGAATGACAGAAATACATTTATATAAGATTTCTTTCACATCATGAGAGTCGTAAAGAGTTACAACATAACCCAGACCACCACTTCTAGTAAAAGATAGGACAGACAAGAGTCCATGGCATTCAGAAACAGTAGGGGATTGTAGGTTCAAAAGGGTATCCTCCTACCTTGTAGTTTTCCCCAATTTTTTATAGACTACTAATAATTCTGAATTTAGAACACAAGGTCCTATTATAAGGGGTCGAATTTCCTTTGCTATACTTACTAATAAAAACATTTTCATTGTCCGGCTAAATCATGTATCATGTTTCTGAAAATAGAGTAGTCATCCTGAAACTATGTTCAGACATTATGATAGATTACCAATAACTAAAATCAGCCTTTTAAAACAGTAGGAGTTGATTTAATTCCAAAACTTATTTAAACTGAAATTATTGATATATTCTTTTTTGATTCTAGATATGTGAATTCCAACTTGATTCTCCATTAACAGTAACTTAGTTCTATATATTTACATAAGTTTTATTTTTCAAAATGCCTTTAACTCTTGCTTAACACTTCCAATAACTGCTTGAGGTAGAAAACCATGATTATATATCATGATATCTATTTTGCTGATGAGTAAGCTTGGTACTAGAAAATTAAGTATTAATAATTTGCTCAAATTTACATGGAAAGTAGTGGAAGAACAGAAATTAGATTCAGGACATCTCTTGCCTGCTCAAGAACTCTTTGCTACACACCATGGTGCTGACTCTATTCTTTGTGAATTTTTAAAATATCTCATAAGATACAAATATTTTTAAGAATAGTTAAGATTCAGATGACAAAAGTAATATTTTGTCTTTTCTGAATTTTATGAACACATCAATACTATCTGGCTAAAAAACACATAAAAGTTCAACAATAAAAGACTCAGCATTAAAAAAATGTAACTACATACTTATACTCCACTTATACTAGATACGTTTGAAATATGTTAAAGTGAACTAAAATTTACATTCGATGTGTGATTTCACATGTATTTCCTGATAAATTAAGCCTTCCTGTCAACATTCCTCTAGCATGCCATATTAAACAGTGAGAATGTCAATGCTTTTTAAAAAGTTCACTAACTTATAACTAAGTATATGCCTCTTCAACTCTTTCATAACAATTTCTCCTTTTGTTTTTGATCTATTTTCTGGGTATTACTTGATGATCACTTATGAATCGTACCTAATCGCAGCCCCTTCTCTCTAACCTCAGCCACTGCCAGGTCCTCGGTCACTTAAATACCTTTATTATTTCTATTTCTATCATCCGCTTGTCAGTTCTTCAGTCAGGGAGTGGACGCCATTCGTGACCTCTGCCAGTTTTAATTTCTCAAACACGGATATTCTGATTGCGTTTCCCCAGTTGTATTTCCTCCTCACTGAGTCCCTTACCGTGCCCCTCTCCTAACTGCCCATACCTCTCCCTCCCCATTCTTCTGTCTTTTCACATAGCTCTCCGTTCAGGTCTGTTTTGCAATGCCTGCAAAGGATAACCTGCACTCAAACCAACATGGCATGCATGTTTAAAAAAGGCACATTCCCGGCTCTCCTGAGCATTTAGTTATTTCTAAAATGGGTTCACTAGCATCCTCTGCACCTTCATCCTTTAAAAAAGCCCTGCCATCTGGACAGTCTATTGCCAGACTTTTACACATTGCAAAAGAAAGTCCCATAGCTTGGCAACTAATTATACTAAAAATTCATGATATTTAACCTTGGCGTGAACCACAATACAGTGTTGCAACCTCTTTCATTAACTAGCTGTTCACTGCATTCTCACAGCAATTGCTGCAAATCTCCAGTGCCACAAACCCAAACCTCTCTCAGTCACTAATTATTTCACCTCCTAATAGACAGAGAGTCAAGATCACCAAACGTGAGTGAGCGCCTTTGGTCTTCTTGCTGTTTACCACTGCCATCCCTACCCTAACACGTATCTTGCCTCATTCTTTTTGATTTCCTCCTAGTTGAGGAGAAAGTGTCTTCAATCATAGGACTCA
Organism: Propithecus coquereli; assembly: GCF_000956105.1. Classification (NCBI taxonomy): domain Eukaryota; kingdom Metazoa; phylum Chordata; class Mammalia; order Primates; family Indriidae; genus Propithecus; species Propithecus coquereli. The sequence continues at coordinate 6,169,442 of NW_012148174.1, forward strand.
CGCCTCTTATCTGTGTATCAGATGTCATCATTTTCTCCTTTTTCTGGAAGAAGCCCGGTCTCTCCTACATCTTAAATCTATCCCTTGCTACCTGCTTCTTCTCCCTTCTGATAGGCAGCTGAGTGTCTCTCAGCCTTCACAAGTTGTCCCCAGCAGTCCTGCTCTGGCACTGCAGTGCCACCTCCCTCCCTCCCACTGACGGACTTCCCCAAAGTCGACCGCTGCTGCTTCCACTTCCTCAAAATCACTCCTCCAAACCATGCCAGTGGAATGTGAACTTTACCATTTTCTGAAACTGTTTTTTAAGGCCACCGATACTCTTGACTACTAAACCTAAATGTCTTATCTTAGATCCTTTCTTATTCTTTTCTGAAACACCCACTTTCAGTTTTCTCAAAGTTGTTAGTTCTCTGTGATCTTGGGTGGGAATTCTCCAGACCTTCCTCATCAACATTCTCCTTCTATTTCATTTGTCTTTTCTCCTCTTTTACCCCTACAGGCATTCGATAAATTCGACTGTGGAATTACAGCCCTGGGACTGGATCCTGACTCCACCACTGACAGGCAGTGTAAACTTGGGCAGGTTGTCTAAAAGCTCTGGGTTTGCTCTGAGGAATAAATGAGGTCACGCATGTAAAACACATAGGATAGTGCCTGGCAAATAATAAGTGCTCAATAATTATCTGATCTCCGAATTTCTCTTCCTCCTGGCTCTTCTTGATAATGATGTTATTCTCTTTATGAATCAGATTCAAACCATGAGTCATCTTTACTCCTCCCTCTCCTGTCATCCCCTTAACTAAATCTGTGGTTGTCTTGTCACAACTCTTTAATCAGTATGCCTAGGTCATCTGTACTCTTAGGACAACCTTCAAAATGTTCTTTCTGCCTCCCTTTACCCTGTCTCCAAAGTAAACTTTTCACTGTTACGGTGAATTTCCTACAGTGCTTGTGATCTGGTCACTCACTCCTCTGCTCAAAGACTTCATAGCTCCCAACTACCTCTTAGATAAACCTCAACCCTTTTACTGTGATGATTAGAACTCTCCACCAATTAACCCCAATTTACCTCTCCAGTTCAGCTGCTAATACCTCTTAAGGGAACACCTGATGTGCCCTGGGTCACTACTTTCAAATCTGCTCTGAATTTTTCCATCCTAAACATTTGCTCGTGCTGTTCCCTCTGTCTGAAATATTCTCCCATTCCACTTCCTCCAGGCAAAATTCTACCTATACTTCAGGCCAAGGCCAGCTGGAAGAAATCTCTTGCCTCTTTCAACTCACATAGCCCTTTGCATCCGTTATGATACCTAACTTTTTTCCCCCCATACAGTTTTATTATTATTTGAATCTACTGTACATGTTGTCTTCCTTTTGCAATGTAACTCCAAGAACTGTATCTTTCCTGCAGCTCTTACACAGAACACTTAAATTAATAAATTAATTTACAAATTAATGAATTGTCAATTATTCTCTTCTAGAGATTCTGAAGCATAGCTCCTTTGATTCGATTTACATTTATTAGGCAGTATTCTATACACTTTTTAACATTTTCCATTGTAAGGCTACACACTTAAGATAAACTAGACACCTCATGTAGGTTGAAATGAAGAATAATGCTAACCAATAACTGACTTAATAAATAAACTTACCTGGTTATACAATGATGTGCAATCACAGATATGTAAAAAAAAAAAAAAAAAAAATTCTATCTAAAACTTTTGAAATCTTTTAGGCATTCTACATTACCCAGTCTCTCCTAGGTTGTCTCTTTCCTTTTCCACATTTTAGCTGGCTTGCAGATTTCTAATTTTCTTACATAATTTCTTCAGCAGATTCCAAGTGTTTGGTAATATCTGTGTTTGCCCTTGTGCTATCAACAGCAACAAGGGCTCCAAAAGTGACGCAGCTGCATTTGATGTTAATTTCAACATCAATTAAAAACAACCAAAGAACCAAGAACATTTCTTGGCCACGTTAATTTGTTTTCAAATATTGTTTTAAAATCAGATTGATTTGTTTCCGAAGATACAATGATATATTAAAATAATTTCTTACAAGTTTGATAAGAAGGTGCTTCTTGGACACCTTCCTCATCTATTTATTAGATTTATCTAGTCTATATAAGATTGCTGGAAAAAAAATCCCACGGAGATAGAAATTATACAATTGTTTTTCCAAAGACACACCTCTTTAATAATAATGATGGATCTTGCTTTTAAAACTGGGTACGGGCTTATTATATTAAAATCTATCTGACTAGACTTGCTGGACTCTCAAATGCTCACAGCATTAATTTATTTAGATTCTAAAAATCCTGTAGAGCTGCCAGTGAAGGGGGAGGAGAAAGCTGATAACAGAGCGGCGAGGTTTAAAGGCCTGGACAACTGCAGGTGCACAATTCAGAGTTCCCTTCTTCACCTGACTAACTGGTTCCAACATTTCTAATATAGAAAATAAGATTTAAAACATTCACCAGAAAGATTAAGTATTGATGTCAAATCAAAAGACAAGCTGTTATATCATGGTATATGAAGTAGCACAGTTATATAGAAATTTCTGCAGAAGTTTTTTTTTTTAAATGGAATTTCTTATAAGAAGTGAGGGACTACAATTTTTCCATAAAAAGTAGTTAAAAATAAATTCTTTGAGATGACTTACATAATTGTTCTTCAACTTTCTGGGACAGGGAAAAATCCACAGTTTTGCCAGATGGAATCTCAGTTAGCAATCATTGCCAATAAATAAGTGCTTCGAGCACATTTTCCTGGAATGGGACGCGCTGGGCATGACTTTCTCCAAATCTCCCTCAGGAGTCCAGATAATAGTGTTTCTGTTCTCATAAAATAAGTCATGTTCCACACAACAGCTGCTACCACACCTGAGATCAACTGCCTTAAATTGTCCCAGTGACCTCTCACCCTGTTAAATGATACTTCCTGACAGAGGAGAAGCAGGCTTCAGCAGACCTTCCCTGGAGAAACGCCAAAATTGTTTAGAGTGATAGGGTAACTGATTGGCTGATTCTGTATCCATAAAACATAAAGTAAACTTTTCATATTTCTGAGACATGAAATACTGAGCACAAGCATAAAATCTATCAATGTCAATACACTCGCTGGTAAAATTAATTCACTTTAACACAAAGTGCAATGGTTTTCTTTGACCAATCCGATAAATGAGTAAGTGAAAATATATTTAAAAGGAAAATAAGGGGAAGTAGCAATTGTTATATTTGTGTTACCACGTCACATTTAAAAAAAAATCACAGTATTAGTCCTTAAAGTGTCAAAACTCCTCGTGTATTTTAAATGATCTCATTTTTTAAAAACCCTTTTAAATTCAACTTTTCAGAAAATTGGACTCAGTGCATTAAATAACTGTGTATATGTTCGTACCCTTTCTTCTTAGTGCTATTCATATATAGAGCATTATTAGAATTCATAATGAAACCAAAAAATTTTTCTCATTGAATTTTAGTGAGAAAACATATAAGTTGGAAAAAAATTTCAAGTAAATTAGGAAATAAACAAGACTTATAAATAACTAAAGCTAATATAACTAATGACCCCCCAGATAGGCACTGAAATTCATTACTTAAATAAATAAAATATATTTTAATAAATATGTGTACATATGTATATCAAAACATATTTTACACCTTAAATATATACAATAAAAATATGAAATAAAAAAATGCATTGAAAATGAATTAGAATTCCAGAACAACTCTCCAAAATACTATTTCAGGAAGACAACTTTTAAATGTAAATCAATCCAATTTTAAAAGGCTGGAAACAGCTTGGTGAAACATTTTTCAAAAACTAAGTACTTCTGAAAATAATATCATTCTAGACTTCAAATCACTCTATATGAAACAGACAAATAATATAGAATCTGGCCAAACCAAGTGATAGCTGAATGAATACTTTGTTAAAAAAAAAAAAAAAAAAAAAAAGCTTAAATGAGATAATCTTGTCTCTCTCTCCCTTCCCTGTCCATCAGTCTATTACCACCATTCCCCCTTACCTTCCTATACCCTCCCCATTTAAATCTGATTTACTTAACCTCTGCATCATAGTTTCTTTTTCCTAATATTAATAGGTTTTATTGATTTTGGTTTTTGCCACCCTAAGGCAGATTGTACAGAATTGATCTTCCCAAATACTGCTTTAATCATGTCAAAAAGTTTTGGTTGTCCTTCATAGCCTATAAAGTAAAATCCAAATTCTATATGCACTCAGCAGGGCCCCAACTCTACAACTCTACTTCTCTACACACACACACACACACACACACACACACACACACACACACACACACACACACATATTATCACCTTCTCCTTCATATAGGGGTGTGGGGGACTCAGGCTAAACAACTTTGGTCCCCTGTCCTGCTATGCTTTCCTACCACTTGTTTCTGGACAGGCATTTCTCCTAACCTGGAATATCCTCCCTAACTCACACCCATCCATCCAAGCAAAACTCAGCCTTTCTCTGCTTCTCATATGCTGCCCATTCTGATTCCTCCATACAGATGATTTTATCCTCCTGAATGAGTGAGGTCACAATTGCAAGTCCAAAAGCAGTTCATTTGTCATTCTACATGATTTCTTCAAAATCTGACAATTACCACTTCTTCCTTGAAGCATCTGTTATCCTTCATTTAAGACACAAATATTTTTCATATTGTAAATTATACAGTATGTATTCACTGTAGAAAAAACTTAAAAATACAGACAAGAAGGCTGGGCATGGTAGCTCATGTCTGTAATCCTAGCACTCTGGGAGGCTGAGGTGGGAGGATCACTTGAGGCCAGGAGTTCGAGACCAGCCTGAGCAACATAGTGAGATCCCATCTACTTCCCAAAATAGAAAATTTAGCCAGGTGTGGTGGTACATGCTTGTAGTTCCAGTTACTTGGAAGGCTGAGGCAGGAGGATTGCTTGAGCCCAGGAGTTTGAGGTTGCTGTGAGCTATGATGATGCCAGTGCACTCTAGCCTGGGCAATAGAGTAAGATCCTGTCTCAAAAAACAAACAAACAAAAAAAAAACAACAAAAAACCCCAAAATGCAGACAACAAGATAAAAGGCAAACACAATCCCATCATTTACATAACCAGTGTTTAATACAACTATATTCTCCCACTAAAAAAAATTCCTATATAATTACAAAAGATAGGACAACGTGAATATACTTAATGCCACTGAACTATATAATTAAAAATCGTTAAAATGGTAAATTTTATGTTATGTATATGTTACCACGATAAAAAAAGATGAGCTTATGCAGTATGTACTGTTTTATAACATTATTTTTCATTTAATAATTAGTAATACATTTCTAATCTTCAAAAATATTTCTAGTGGCTACATTGTATAGCAGCGGTTCTCAAATTATGAACCAAGTAAACTTGGAGGTCCCTAAGACTCTTTTGGGTGGATCCACAGGTAAAAATTATTGTCACAGTAATATTAGGATGGTATCTGCTTTTTTTTACTCTGATTTGCTTATGGATGTACAGTGAAACATTCCAAAGGCTACATAATGGCTGCTATGACGACAGATTTAATGCAGAAGCAGACAGGAGAATACAGCTGTCTTCTATTAAGCCAGCTGTTAAGAGTTTTGCAAAATGTGAAACAATGAAATCTTCTCAATATATTTTCTTCATTTTTGAGAACAGAGTTATATTTCATAAAAATATATTTATGGTAAAATGATTATTATAATTTACAAATAGTGATAAACATTTTTCTATATATTTTAAAATTTTTTCAGTTTTAATTTCAAATACAGTAAATATCAATAGATATAATCCACATAAATGAAAACCCTTTGTGTTCTCAGTAATGTTTAAGAATACAGTGGGCCCTCCGCATCTATGGGTTATGCATTTGTGGATTCTACTAACTGCAGATTGAAAATATTTGAAAATAAAAAATTGCTTCTGTACTGAACATGTACAGAGTTTTCTTGACACTATTCCCTAAACAATACAAGTATTTACATAGCATTTACACTGTGTTAGGTATTTTAAGTAATCTAGAGATGATTTAAAGTGTAAGAGAGGATATGCATAGGTTATATGCAAATACTGCACCATTTTATATCAGAGACTTGAGTATTTGTGGATTTTGGTATCTGAGAAAGGTCCTGGAACCAAAGCCCAATAGATACCGAGGAACGACTATATACCAAAGGGTCCTCAAACAAAAGGTTTGAAAACTGCTGTTGTTCAGCAAAACATAAATTTGTCATTGTTTATTTAATTACTCCATATCATTAAACACTGAAGATGGAGAAAGGTTACTAAAATAAAAATGCTGTCAACAAAAACTTCGGAGCTCTATCTTTCCGCACATTGAGAATGATTTCTTTAGAATAATTTCCTGCAAGAATTAAAGAGTCTAAAAGAAAATACACATTTTAAGCTCCTTGATAAATAGTGACAAATTTAATTGCAGAACTTGTAGTTCAACCTATATTCAGCACCCTTTTATGATAAAAATAGATGCTGGCATGGATGTAGAGAGAAAGGAACACTTATACACTGTTGGTGGGACTGCAAACTAGTAAAACCTCTATGGACAGTAGCATGGAGATACCTCAAAGAACTAAAAGTAGACCTACCAGTTGCACAATTCACAATTGCAAAGATGTGGAAACAACCTAAGTGCTGATGAATACATGAGTGGATTAATAAAATGCGGTATATGTATTAATATACCGTGGAGTACTACTCAGCTATAAAAAATAGTGAACATCTTTTGGAACAACCTGGATGGAACTGGAGACCACTCTTCTAAGTGAAGTACTGCAAGAATGGAAAAAACAAACACCACATGTACTCAATACTAAATTAGAACTAATGGATCAACATTTATGTGCACATATGGAAGTAAAACTCAATGGAAATCAAGCTGGTGGGAGGGGGGTGCAGGGGATGGGTAATTCACACCTAACAGGTACAATGCACACTATCTGGGTGATGGGCACACTTATAACTTTGCCTCAAACTGAAGAAAAGCAAATTAAGTAACCACAATGTTTGTACCCCAATAATATTGTGACATAAATAAATAAACAGACCATTGACAGTGAAAAGGGCACGCCACATAGAGAGGAAAATGTTAGCTAAGATACAGAGGTATGAAACCACCAGGATACATCTGAAATAGTGGCTGTCATGTAGCCTGGCTGTAGGATGAAGAACTGTAGAAGACAGATCCAGTAAGTCAGGAAGGTAAGCTTAGCTGGGTTTTTAAAGGCCTTGAATTTTATTTTTTGCCTTTATGGCACCTCTATTATGCCACTTTAAAAACTCCTTCTACTATCTATTATTGTTAACCACATATAAATTTATCTCACTTAATGGACTGATAGACATCTAACAACAGAGACCATGCCTTAGTTCTCTCTGGCTCCTCAGGGCCCAGGGCATACGTGCAGTACATAGGTTGTGCCCAGTAAGAGTTTGCTGACTTAGAGTTACTAAAATAAATCCAGCTAAGACCGCAGCAGTCCGGATACACTCTTGTGATCTATATGCCACTAGAAATGATCTGAAGATATGACAATAAATTTCCTTACAATCACTTACCTATTTTTTCCATCAACTACTTATACTATAAACAGTATTGGAAAAAAAATTTTAATTTAAGTTTAGATCCCAGTGAAATGTCAAAATTTGAGTAGTCATAGCAATTGTACTGAGGGGCAGATTTTGGTGAATGGATAGAGAACTATTTGTACTTTAATAATCAAAATACTAAAAGAAATATCAGAGACTTTCATTTTCAAAGGAGACTGAAGTTCAAGACTGGTAAATATTTTTAATAAATATTTAACTTATATAAAACATTTTATCTAAGAAGACCTTGGGGTATTTATCATGGGAGCTAGTGGCGGTCAAGAAAATATTACAAAACTGTCTGCTGAGATATAGTTTGATATTTTTTCTAATCCAGTCTGGGACGTTGGGGACCTTTTCAAGTCTACCTTTCTATAAATCTTTCTTACGAAGGCTAGAGAGTGGAGACAACTCAGGAAATGGTAGCTCTGTAAGGGAATTGCATGCTGAAGCTCGTCACCAAGCTTTTCACAAGGTGGCTTTAGACTCTCCTTCGCTCTTATGAGCTCTATGGCAGTCGACCCTGCACAGTCAGCAGAACTGCTATGATATTTGGTGATTTTTCAAATTATATTGTATGTGATATGGTTATGAAAATTGTAGCTAAGAATCCTAATTTTATTTTGGCTTCACTTAGTTAAAAATCCTGACTTGGTTCCAAGTAGCAGAGAGTGAAACACTATAGGGAATGAAAACGTGTTCAGCAAGTAATTGGAGTGCTCTTTACGAAGTACAAATAGAGGACAGTTATGACTGCTTTTTTTACTGGCTGGACTTCAGAAATGAAGACAGTTATATTTAACTGCAGATTAGACAGCTTGAAGGGCAATGGGTACAGTTAATGTTGAATATTTGTTATCAATATTGCTGCAAGTTTGATTCTTATGAAATGTATATGTAATTGTTGTAATATGTTACTGAAGTATGCAATATTCTTTTTTTTGGCAAATGTCACAAGGCACACACATTCTGCCACAAGTGCAGAGAGCTGCACAGACATATGATGAACCTTATAGAACAATGGATTTCTCCTATATAAATAAGCAGCATGTCACTGATAGAAATGAGATGACATAGCTATTAAGTGGGAACAACGAGAGGGCACAGCTGTCCTGACTTCTGTGGTATCTCTAAGGGTACGCAGCACAGGGTGCTCTTGAGTTAGTACATTCCAAGGACCACAAGAGAGAAAACTGACACATGAAATTCTGTTATTTTCGAGTCAGACTTCAATCACTGAGAGGTCTAGGTTAGCTAGATGAAGAGAAGTCAGTGTTCTCGTCTGACAGTGGAATTCAAATCCAAACTGGGCACATATGACAATATCACAACAGTAACAACTACGGCAATAGCAACTGAGTACACGTCCACTCGATACTCCCATGGACAAAGGAGACATAAGACACAGTCCCTCTCTCCTTCAGGAACTCACAATCAGGTTGGACAGAAAAGTATAAACACATGAAAGAGGAAAGGAACTCAAGGTAGAAGCCAGGCAGGAAATAATGGTTAAATAATCAGAAGATCTATAATTAATCTCAGCCTGTCAACTAAATATGTGATCTTGGCTAATTCACCTAACTCGATAAATATCTGTGAAATGTATAACCTTCTCAGAATCATAGTTTCTTCATCCAAGGTCACGTTGTAGACATGAAATTCTTTTCATAGTGCTACCTGACGAAACTGTGATATAGTTGAAAAACGTTACATGTAGGGTTATTACAATTTTTAAAACAAATATCAAGACAAAAATCTGACACGTGATCTGATCTTGAAGAGACTATCTGGAACCAAGACAGTTGAAAGTGTAGGTTATGCAATGGCTGCAGGTATGAGAAAAGCAAGCATAGCTTGGGGGAAAGAGGGCTAGAGAGACAGGTAGAGGACAGAGCAAGGAGTCTTGTAGTCTCGGCACAGGTAAGCCACTACATAGTTTTGTGCAGGAGTGGGACTGTTTGAACTTGTGTGTCTGCAGAGGTGGTAAGGGGTGGGGGAGGCATGGGGATACACAGAGACATGAGACTGTCAGAGCGCATTCTGGAATTGGCTGGCTATGAATGGGTGGTGGGGTAGGGGCGGCATGTAGGCTATCTGAGGGACAGAGAAGACATGTCTACTAGTTAGAGTGACTTGTAAGCACAGTTCAGTAGAGAATTCTAGACGGGAAATACAGATCCAGAAGCCATCATATAGAGTTAAGAGTCGAAGATAGAGGCATGGGAATAATTTGTGTGAAGAAAATGAATCTGGTAGGTTAGTGGAATAGAGAAAATATAATAATTATCTAACCACAAGGTGATGGAGGCCGAAATTATGGTTGAGATCACGAAGGGAAAAAATGGGGAAAGGGATGTTGGAGACAGTGAAAAAAAAATACTGAAAAGATTTGGTGACTGATGATATAAAAGGTTTTGAGTTTTGTGGTTGGGAGAATGAAAAACATGGCCAAGTTGGGAGGGAAAGATGAGAAAATGAGTTCTGTGTGGACACTGAGTTTAAGGTACTTGCTGAAGTGGAGATTGCCTGGCAAGCACTAGAGATCTAGACTGAGTCTGAGACACTGATTTAGAAATTTTCATTCTGTGGCACCAGATCAGCCATAGAAGGGACAGCAGACAGAGGGGGGAGCAGGCAGTCAAGGAAGCAGAGCTGGAGGATGACACTGCGTTTTGGGCAGAAAGGAGAGGGAAGGAACATCACAGGAGGAAGCAATATGGCAATTGGGGAAATTTTCAAGACTCTGTGAAGAATCACAATACATTTAATAAGATGAAAATGCTTTTTAAAAATTGAAAAAATGTACGAGATACATTCCTGTGTAACCACACAGAAATAAGTCTGGAAGAACACATGACCAAACCTATAATAGCAGTTACCCTTAGGCGAGAGAGGAGTGAACCGGAATCCTACAGCAAGAGAATCAATGGGAACTTTAGCTTTATCAGTGATGTTTTGAATTTTTTAAGAAGAATGTATTCCCTAAACAATCAAAAAGTATTGAAGAAGGGAATAAACAGACAAGAAAGTACTTTTAGCATAGAAAAACTCTTTCATCTAGAACACAGTTTCCCAGGGTGAGAGGAGTTAATACACATTGAAAAAGGATTTATTGTAGTTTCCCTCATTTATCTATCAAATTAAGAACACATCTGCAATGTACGCAAAGTTATTTTCTTTAGCTCTGTATTCTTCATCATATGATTTTAGGAACACACTTGGCATGATAGCTTTTTCTTTTTTTACTCACATTACAGAAAATGAAAGCATTTTAATCATTCTTCATTACTTAATCTCTTTACGTAAGAGCTAAATACAAAACTTTCCTTAATTGTCAGTGTATCTATAGTACTTTGAAAGACACAGACCCAATGGCGCTTTTCCTAGAGTCACAAAGCTCACCTTAATCATAATAGCATACCTGCTAACTTTTTGGCATACAAACAATGGACCTATAATTTTTTTGTGAAACTCCCTAGATGTTGCAGCTTTTTCTTTCTGTTTCTGTGTCTCCCTGAAATAGTGGTCACTTCAGTAACTTTCAATTACAGCACAGTAAGCTATAAACTAGAATCCTTTCAGGATGAGAAAACAAAGAGCTTTTTTCCCTTTTCCTCTCCTTCCTCATGAATCACCTTTCATGAGGACCTGACCTTTATTCCTGCCACCATGCTCTGTTATATTCAAAGAGAAGTATGAAGGAACAAATTCTCTTAAAATGTAACAAGCACAAGTCTCTCTGCAGATAGCATTTACTCATAACAATAGTTGTATTTTAGCAATTTGCAATCAAGCGACATTCTTGTTAAAGCACATCCATTCTTCCTTACCCCAACTTTTTTGTGTGTTTGTGTTTTTTTAAACAACATTATTGAGGTATAGTCTATATATCTTAAAATCTACCTATTTCTACAATTCCATGATTTTTAGTAACTTTATCAAGTGATGTAGTCACCACGATAAATCAGTTTCAGAACATTCCATCCCCCAAATAAGATCCCTCAGGCCATTTACAGTTAATCCCTGTTTCCCTCATTCCAGCCCCAGACAATCACAAATTTACTTTCTGTTTCTATAAATTTGCATTTTCTGGATATTTCATACAAATGGAATCATGTAATATATGGGTGAGTCTTCACCCTGACTTTTTGGAACAAAATTAGAGATTTTCCTTGGGCCTTTAAGAAAATAACACATTTAAGTAAATATATTACCGTTCAAATAAAACATTACAATAAATATTATTTAACATCTAATAGACTAAAAATATTAACCATGTTCTCTACTAAAGTTCCAAAATTTAAAAATACTGAAAATAATATTATAGTGCCAGAAACACAAAAAATATCATTACAATATCAAATATGATAGCTATCTCTGAAGCTTTGAGTCATTTTAACATCTCAAACTTTTACATACAATGCAAAGCTTTTCTTTTTATTTTTTAAGGATGGATATGTAACTTTCCCTTCCAGAAAAGTTTTCAAATGGCCTCTTTCTTAACATACTAGGTAATACCTGCAGTTTAGTATTTGTGATATTTTTTCCCCAGTCTTTAAAAGGAAAAGGATAAGAATATCTGGGGTAGTTAGAAGAACTGGAATGTTCAAACCTTGCTTAAGGGAATACACCTGTCCAATAACCTCTTCATTTCTGCCAGTGCCTCTGAAATCACCAAACTTGTACACTGTATTTACACTATGAAGAAGGACAGATACGCATTCTTTTAAGATAGGTATGTCAGATTAAAATTATGCTTTTGAGTCTATTGTGAATTTTAGTGCCATGTACATCTTTATTACAAAAAAATATATTTTAACAGTATTTTTGGAATTGCTATCAGTTTTAGGTGATAGAGCTAGATTAACTAATGTTTTCATTAAATAAAATGAACATGTCCCTAAGAACTTTCATCTCTGGCTTTGAATTCAGTATAAAGTAGATCATTCCACTGAGCTCTAGCATAATCAAGAGATATATATTCTTAAACTTTTATCTTGAAGCCACTCTAATTGTGAGAGAAAGATTCTATGAAGATTAGAAAAATGATTGTTTATATGATTACTGCCTCAGTGCCAATTTTAAATTTATAGAAATACAGAATAAGTTATTAATCTAAGTAACGTTCTAAGATAGAAATCAGCCAACAAATAAATGATATCCAACTCTTCTCTGAACTCTCAAAATGTCACATTTTAAAATGTGTTACTCCTTTAAGCTTTTATTTTTACTGACACTATCTGAATACAAAAATAATGAACATTATTGCTGATAATAATTCATATTTCCATTACATCTCAAGCAGTAATGAGACTATGTATAAGATTTGAAACTAAGAAGAAAAAAGATTGGAGAGAGTCAATCTGGAAAAAAAAAAACCTGCAACGAAGTCTAGACCCATAAAATTAAAAGTTATCAAAAACAGACTGTTAACAGCCAAAAATTACTGCTCTTCTTGAAAAGCCCCAGAAATCAACCTTCACCTGATGGTTGAAAAATCATAGGGCACTTCATTATTCAGAAAATCTCAGTACTTTGCCAGTTTTATCTATGTGTAGAGCAGTGTGGTGATTCTGCTGAAAACCAAACTCTTATGTATAAATGTGTTACACTGATTTTAATAATTGCAAACAGAATGATTTTATTTTTTCTGCTTGCAAAATAAATCAGACTTACCAGGTTACAGGCCAAACAAAAATACATTTTGCTGAATTTTTTTTTTTTTTTTTCAAAGAGCAACTAAAAAAACTCAATATTAGGAAAAGCCCAGCTTAAATGCTTCTTAAGAATTTCTTGAAAAAAGCTGGCAAGCCAAAGCAAATATTGTATGCAAAAACAGGGGTATAAAAATGTACTCAATACATATTGCCAACCTTTGTATTTAAGACTGGGGCAAATAATAAATTGCTAAGGAGAAGATTTAGAGAAAGTAGTGTGTGTGTGTTTTGTTTAATAGCCAACAACTTGTTCTGGCAAGTAACCGCAAATGAAAACAGCTTCATAATTTCATTTTTGAAATGAAAAGTGGTATAATACCTATTTTGTTACTTCAAAGATATATAAAGGATTTAAAATTTATTTTTAGTTAAATTATTTTAATTATCTCCAATTGTCTTTTGATAATTTGTCTCACAATTTACAAGGAGGTAAATCAAAAGTAAAAAGCAAAAATCTCTTTGCAGATACAACAAATCTATGGATAGTGACAGGAAGTTGAAAAAGTTTGTGTGATGGTGGGTAGATTTAACATGGATGACATTGTTCTCCCTAAACCTTTAAGGTTTCCTGGCTGTACTTTAAAAAACTGGAAGTACGTAAGAAATTTGTAAATACAATCATGTATTTGTGTTGGTTTTTTTTTTTTGGAGACAGGGTCTCACTCTGTCACCTGGGCTAGAGTGCAGTGGCGTCATCATAGCTCACTGCACCCTGGAACCCCTGGGCTCAAGCAATCCTGCTGCCTCAGCCTTCTGAGTAGCTGACAAATAAGTATTTGTTTTAACTGAGGCTGTAACACGCTGACCAGAGGAACAAACAGTGGCTAGAGCAACAGTTAGTTGTACGTTCCCTCCATCATTTCGCTTCTTGATTTGTAGCTCAGAAATACAAATTCATCCTCCAAACAGAAAGCTCTTTTCTTGTTATCTTTAGAAGGGAACTTTTCCCCCTTCGTTTTTTGATTAGATGAATAAAAACCATATAAACAACAAACATCTAAATTTTTCTTTTCATTATTTCACTTAAGGCATTCTTGACATAATTCTTTACAAAGTAACTTGGTAAGATAACATCTACACTAGCTTTTGTCACATATCCACTTGGACTGTAGTTTTTGAACTAGAGAAGAAAACTTTAAAAAGACCCAGTGTTTTGTATCTATTATTCTTAAGTTTTCCAATAAGGTTACTTCAATAGCTTATGACCTTCCCCTCTGCTGTGCAGATGGTGCACTGCCCAGCACTGTTTGTTCACAGAGGCTGTAGCGTGAAGAGTGTCCTTGTTGTTGTGTACAGCCCGATCTGCCCCGCATGAGTGTTGCCACCTGGTCTTCGAATTCTCTCCTGGAGGGACTTGTTCTATTTTCCCGTGGCTTGCAACATCAGCTTCTTTCTCTCTACTGGCTCTGCCCATTAAGCATATAAACCTGCCTACATTTTATTCGTTATAATATTTTAATACTCCAAGTGAAACAAAACAAACATTAAAAAATTCCAATCCTTTCTGGGCAAAGTCCTCCTGGAAGCAATAGCCTCATCACTCACACTTCTTTAACGCAGGGGTCCCCAACCTGTATAATTATTTCAGTATATATTACAGTGTAATAATAACAGAAATAAAGTGCACAATAAATGTAATGCGCTTGCATCATCCCCAAACCATCCCCCCACTCCCCGGTCCGCGGAAAAATTGTCTTCTATGAAAACGGTCCCTGGTGCCAAAAAGGTTGGGGACTGCTGTTCCAGGGACAAAGACTTGTCCACACCTCATTTTCAGTAACAACCATGACTTCATGGAGGCTTCTGCTTTGCAATGAATTACCCAACAGCCTCCTTGCTGGGCTCCCAGTACCTCTTACTCATCCCTCTTTCTTTCCGCATTGTTGTCACAGGATCTTTCATAAAATACAAGTCTGTTTATATCATTTGCCTTCACAGTTTCTATGACTGTCAAAAAAAAAAATATATATATATACATATACACACACACTTTTCTTTCTTATATTTCTCCAATTACTCCTCACTCTTTAACTTCTTAATATGGGATATAGTTTTTCATAATTTGACCTATTTAGCTTAGTCTCCTAACCCACCTTTACCCTCCCCTACATTCTACATTCTAAAATCCAGATGTTCTGAATCTACTGCTGCACTTGCAGTTCTCCTCCGAATTGTCCTCACAGCCCTGAATGTCCTTGCACATATTGTCTTTTCCTTCCAGGGGCACCCTTATCTCTATTTCTCTGCCCAATAACTTCTACTTATCCTACTAGCCTTAGTTCAAAAGTCTCCCTCTTTCAGAAACCTGCTCTAACCCCCATCTCCCTACTTGGTTCTGCGCCTTTCCTCTGTCCTCGCATAGCACCCTGCGAATTGTATTTTATATTTCTCGAGAGAAGCGCCTGAATCTTATTTATAATTTTGTCACCAGCTCACTTCACAGTGTCAGGTACACAACAGGCACTTAGTAAGTATGTCTTTAAAGATAATTATTAAAATTTTTATTTGCTTTTCTTTTGTCTCCCCAAGAGTAGGACTTACGTCTCTTCAGTAAATGCCACATAACTAGATCTCAATAAAGATTGGTATTTGTTGAAGGAACCAACACTGTAACTGCCTCCAAACTTCCCCTCCCCCATCTATCCTGTGCATTGATGGAAGATTACTTCCCCTAATATCCCAATTCTCCATCATACCTATCACCCTCCCCTACCCAGCTCAAACTTTCACTGGCTTCCTATTACCTATAGGATGAAACCAAGCTTCTTCTACCTCAGTTCTTTTGCATTTGCTATTACCTCTGCCTGGAATGCTCTTTCCTTGATCTTCACAGACTCTCCCCTCCTCCTCCTGTCTCAGATCAGGTCTTCCCTGACTACTCAAACTTAAATGATTTTTCAGTCAGTCTATTATATTAACCTGTTATAGTTTCTCAATACACCTCAGTTATTAGAGCTGAAATCGTCTTCCTCACATGCTTTTTGTATTGTGTCTGTTGTCTTCCTCATTAGAATGTAAGGTTCATTAACAGGGCCCTGATCGGCTTTGTTCACTGTTGCGTGTCCTGTCTTAAAACAGTTCCTGGAACGAGAGATTATCTGCCTGATCCGTTGAATGAATGAAAGACTGAATGCAAAAATACTTGAGCCTGGCATTCAAGATCCTCGATGACCTGGCCTCACTCCACCTTTCCAGCGTTATCTCCAACTAATTTCAGTTCATTATTTCCAAAACACCCATTCTGCCTCCTAACTGGGCCTATCTAGGATACCCTTGTTGTCTTTCTCTTCCTATCTAAATTATCTTCATCTTTTTGTATCCAGCTCAAATTCAATCTCTTCTATAAGGCAACCCAAAGTGGCAAGCTCCTTTCTCTACTTGATGCCTTAAACATCTTTCGATTCCCTAGAACTCCCTAATACGTATAACAGTTTTCATTTAAAAATAAAGTTATAATAAAAGATGAAAAATTATTAACAGGAAAAATTCTATATGCTAGTAGTAAACAAAGTAGTAAGTAGTAAATAAGATTCAGATCCCTATTTTAAGAAAATTGCACATCTTTTTCTTCAAGTATACCAGAGAAATCTGCTTTTGCTTTTAGGTGTTACATGTAAGGGTTAAAAAACGGCGTTCAGAATTAGTTTGTGAGAGTGGCTCTAAGGACAACTCTGATCTCCACTTTAAATTGCACATAATGTTTTCTACTGAACATATTGTGAAAAGACATTCAAAAAATAACTTTTTCACTTTACCTGTGAGCCCAGCATAGTCCTACTGATTAAATAACGTGTTTCAATCCAGAACACATAATAACTGAGAATGCTTCTGTGATAAGAACTATTAGTCAGAAAATTCTTAAAACTTAGAGTGAATTGTAAATATTTCTACTGATCTGTATCCTGTTGACTCCAGTAACAGATACATGCAGACATACCTACATTGTGGGCCTACAGATCAGAGTGGATGATGCAATATGTATCATGTAGACAAAAAGAGAACATGCCAACCTGGATACCAACGTGGCACCACTTGCATCCTCTGCTGAATTCACGTCTTCCAAGCAGGGTTTTCTACGATGTAGCCACAGGCTGATCTGAGGAATGCCATCGGATAGCTCTGGTTGTGGTACCCTGTGGGCCTGAATAGATCCTTCACTCCTGGACTTTGGGATCTAGAAAATAAAAAAAAAAAAAAAAGACAAGACAAAAGCAAGAAAAATTTAACAGTCTTTCAAATTAAGTTTCTGAAAAAAGATAATTTATTCCAATTTATTAATAATTCAATGTATTAATAACACCCCAGAAAAATATCAAGCTCAGCATGGAATTTAAAATACATTATAAAATTATTATATAGCAAAGGGCATGGGGAGGGGATATACCAATATTTCCAAGGGGAACTTTGAAATCATATATACTCCATACCCTTCTATGAGATTCTGACACAAATCTTCCCCAGGCCTACCCCTCTTTAGAATAATCATTTTATGTAAAAAGAGATGATGGGGGTGTATTGGACTGGCACCCTGGAGTGAAGGAAAGAAAAAGCAGTGGAAAGAGGCAGAAAAAAAAAAAGGCTGAGAATCACTGAAATAAAGGATGTCAATGTTAGAAGGGTGTCCATAAGTATTTACTACCAACAAGGAAAATACACACGAGTTTGTTGAGAGTTTCTATTGTAATCCTCTTTTGTAGGGCAAAATATGGTCTAACAAATTTTTGGTTAAGGTAATAAACAGGAAAAACACAATCTTTTTAGTTCTCTTGTAACTCTAGAAGCATGGGCAACACATGTCCCAAATGAATACTGGGTGTACTGACTTCTCAGACTATATGTGAAGTTATGCTCCCTCTAGCTCCCATAAATATCCTCATACTCTCTTATTTAAGAAAAAAATATGAATATGATCAATATTCTTTTCTTTAAAAAGTATAAAAAACATGATGTCAGAATTGCAAGGAAAAATTCAAACCCTTGGATCCCTTGTACTTGTTACATTGGAAGCTTCTTTTCTCTAGGACTTCTCTCATACTTGTCCTTACACCCGGAATATCACCTGTTCATCACTGGCCACTCACCAATTGCCTAAGAGCAAACGAATCCTAACACCCTGCGAGGCTAATTCCATTGCCCATGGAGTTACCAGAACTAACCTCAGATCTCAGTGACCTTTCCCAACTTGGAATTCCTGCAACGCACCACCACATAGTCCACCCTTGATTACACATTGCCTGATACCTTAATCTTGGTTGTCTCATGTTTCTAGGTCATATGGCTTCAACCAGATCTCTAGACATAGAGGTTATAGCCTCTTCCTCTTCTTATTTCTCTCCTTTCTCCTTCCTCCCTTTCTCTTCATTTTATTAACATTTTTACCATAAAGTCTAGCAAACGTTTGGATCCATTAATAAATAATTATTGTGAGACAACACACTTTTCAACTGTAAGATATTCTCAAGACACTGATTGTCCTCAAGGCTAGTATAACAATTAAAAAAATTAATATGGGAACAACTATGAACATAAATACTGAATAAATTCATGCCTCTATGAGGATTACATAAAAATGATATATGAGTAAATGTATGCGATTATGAATTGTCGATTAAAAATATTATTCATAAAAAACAGTACACACAAAATATATGAACATCATTTGGCAAAAATTACATTTAGCATAGAGCAAAGTGAACACTCAATAAAAGCTAACTTTTATTGCTGTGATATAAAATTTGCCCAGATTTCATTACTGCCAATTAATTGTTCGTGGCATTTCTTTGAAGAGCATCTGTAAGCTCATGAAAATCAAGCAAGGAAAAATTATGAGCTTACAAAAACATTTCCATAGTCCATAATATTTGCCAAGATTACTTTTTTTAGTGACAAATACTGTATATATTTATCAGATATTTTTACAACATGTTTGAAATATATATCACTATGGAATGGCTAAATTGAAGTAATAACGTATGCACTACCTCACATATTTATTTTTTTGTCTGGTGAGAAACTTAAAATTTACTCTCCTAGAAATTCTCAAGAACACCAAGATTACTTTTTAAAAAGAAATATTAAGATAAACAGCAAGAGAACATGACAAGTATAAATATATGCTATTATATATTTCATAAAGGGTCTCCTTTTGAATGTAGTTATTTTTCTTAGGAATAGACATAAAAAAATCAATAAAAGCACTGGAAAAGCAGTTAAGATTTCAAACTAATTAGATAAAAATCTCACATTTAGACTTAGTTCCCTCTCGATATTAAAGCAAACACAAGAGTAGTTGTTTGGCAACACTTCATGGTATTAAAACAAGGAGACAACATTTTAGGTTCAGTGATAAATTCCTGAATGGACTATAGAACCCCCAAATGATATAAAGGTGAAATATTCTAAGGTTAAAAAAAAGTAATATGCAGCTTATTTCATTCTGTCAGGTTATATTAAAATAGCCTCTATAATGTAAATGACTTAGAACTCAGATAATAGCAAGTACATCAGCTCCATTTTGTCTAAGAATATTCTGTGATAATACAATTTCTATAGAAATAACATAGACACGATTGTCATTAACCATGAACTTTAATATATAAACTGATTATTTATACATCAAAGTAGTACAAAGAATCGAGCTTGTGAAAATACATGTAGTTTATGAAAGAACAGAATTGCTAGGGAAAAAGAGTAGCTCAGTAACTCTCAGACTACTGGAACTATGAAATGTACATGCATTATTTCAAAAGGAATGAAAGTTTTTAAAGATGATTAATGGTATCTCTTCTTGAAGATGTATCTTGGAGACACCTTCACTATAGCAATGACTATAGGAAAAATAAAAATAACATGGTACAATTTTAAAACCTGCTGTCTCACTGATGTAATTAATTTTAGTTCACATGTATTAACTCTGAGGAAAAAGACCATTTTCTTTAGCTGGAAATGAGCTTTTTAGAAACTCATGATTTAAGCCCAAATAAATTTATACTCCCCTTGGCCTTATCATAAAGGTAGAGAGAATAGCTTTATTTTTATACTTTTGGGTGTCCATGTCAGGGTCTACATAGTTTAGCGTTGGTGTACGCTCTAACACACTCTAGCTTGGAGGTGGCACTCACAGTCCCTTCTCATCGCTGAATTCTCTGAGGAGGAGCATTTGATAGCAGTCAGCCAAGGCTGAGATACAAGTGGGCATGCTACCGTGGTGGAGCTTTTAAAGAAATGCTTCTCACCCAGAGCTGATTTTGTCTGGAGACATCTTTGGTTATCACAGTGGGGATGGGTGTGTGCTACTGGAATCTAGTGGGCTGAGGCCAGGCATGTGACCAAACATCCTACAATGCGCAGGACAGCCTGCCATAAAAAGGGTTACCTGGTTCAAAATATCAATAGTCCTACTTTAGAGGGACAAGTAGGAAGAAACCTGTATTGAGGCAACATATCTCTATATACTGTTCTTCTGGTTCTATTCTCCCTTTGTAGCACTGGCACATTAAGACATAATGGACCAAGATAAGCTATGAATTTAGCAGAAGTGGGCCAAGGAGGCCATTTAGGCCTGCCTCGTCTAGGCAAGAGTCACCAGTAGCTCCATCGGGTTCAGGTAAGCTCTGCTGGGCAGGGACTCCAAACGGGGGCAAAAGCCATACTGCAACACGTGGAGTGAACGTGCCTGGGGACACCCAGCCGCAGCCTCCCTCGTAGCGTGTGGCTGCAGCAGGAAAATGGCCAAGGGTTTGGGGTGCAGACTGGGGTGGTCAGCTTTCTCTTTCCACTGGAGTTATAACTGACATCCACGAGTTCACAACACACTTTGCTTCTTTATTTTAGTCATTTCTTCATTTATTTAGTCATTTAGTAACTTTTGTACTCGAAGGCAAAAACTATAAAATCCCCCAAACCATCTATGAAAAATACTTTGCTCATGAGAATTCTGCCATTGGCTATTTGAGATAAAGATCTAGGTATACGCTGGGCGATTTATGTGCACAACTAAAATACAAACAATTCCAGGAATCTTAGAGTACATTCCATGCATGTATTTGCAGGTTTGAAGTAGCTCTAACTACAGCATTATGAGGTACTTTAGTATTTAAGATGCCATGGGAATAGAAACAAAGGAATGTCCTTTGAGAAAGTAAAATTAGTAAATAGTCTCTTAAATCTTGGTGCTGCTGCTGTTATAAATAAACATTTACTGTATACTTGTTCTGTGCCAAGCATAGTTCCAAGAGATTTATATAAACTAACCCATTTAATTCTCACGACCCCCCAAGGAAGCAGGAATTATTATAATTGCCATTTCAAAGATGAGGAAACTGAGGCACAAAGAGTTTGAGTTATTTGTCCCAATGAGTTAGTGGCAGAGTTACAGTTAGAACTCAGATAGGCCTCAGTACCTGTACTGAATCTCTATTTTTGGTTACACGTTAAATGTTAGAATTGCAAGAAGTAATGGCATTTTTTGATGAAAGTCATACTACCTCTCATAATGTACCCATTTTCTTTTTTCATCAGTAGTCAAAAGCCTCTTTTAATTTATCTCTCTGGCACCTGCTGAACCATTCTAAGAATATAGCCTTAGGAAAAAGTCAGATTTGAGGGCAAAACTAGATGAAAGATATGTTCATCATATTTTTTATTTATAATACAAAAAAAGTAAGCATTCTAAATAACCAAATTACTATAATAGGTAAATTATGATGAAGGGTTATTCAGCCATTAAAATATTAATATCTAAAATTTTTTTTTGAGACAAAGTCTCACTATGTCACCCAGACTGGGGTGCAGTGGTGTGATCATAGCTCACCCCTCCTGGGCTCAAGTGATCCTCCCACTCCAGCCTCCCAAGTAGCTGAGACCACAGGTGTGTGCCGCCATGCCTGGCTAATTTTTTTGTTTTTTGGTAGAGATGGAGATAGGGCCTTACTACGTTGCCCAGGCTGGTCTCAAACTCCTGGTTTTAAGCAGTCCTCTTGCCTCGGCCTCCCAAAGCACTAGGATTACAAGCGTGAGCCACTCCTCTCGGGCTCTACCAAGTTTTTAATGAGACCATAAAATATGTTTGTTATGACATATAATATGAGCTCAGTTAGCAAACAAAAATGTGTAAGGAGTTAGATACATACCTCCAAAAAAACTAGGATTATCATCATACTTAAAACACTCATGAATTTCAAAAGTGAAAAAACAAATTCTGGCTGGGTACAGTGGCTCACACCTGTAATCCTAGCATTCTGGGAGGCTGAGGTGGGAGGACTGCTTGAGGCCAGGAGTTCAAGACCAGCCTGAGTAAGAACGAGGCCCTATCTCGACAAAAAATAGAAAAATTAGTTGGCAGCAGTGGCACATGACTATAGTCCCAGCTACTTGGGAGGTTGACACAGGAGGATTGCTTGAGCTCAGGAGTTTGAGGTTGCTGTGAGCTATGATGTCACCACTGCACTCTGCCACTGTGACAGAGGGAGACTCTGTCTCAAGAAAAACAAAACAAAACCCCAAATTCTTTTACAGTCAGTACTATAAATATTTTAAGATGGTCTCATCTTCAAAAAATTGAATAAGGTACCTAGCACCAATCTATTAGTAATATAAATTTGCTTTTAAAAATTTAATCATTTATCTCTAACTTTGTCATCTAATCTCAAATGAAACCCTTTGGCTTCAAACTCTTGCTAATTTAGAGAATGGGATTACATAGGGGGATGGGGCCTTAAAACAAAGTGTTCTCTAGAAGCTTTCCAAAGGGAGACTACTGAATAAACAGTGAATCTCAACCAAGGGTGTACATTAGAATATTCTTTGGAGACCTTAAAAAGTACACTTCCCTAAATTCATTCACCACCCTACTTCCCAGTCATAGGTAGTACATCTGAGATAGAGCTCAGGCAGGTGGGAGTTTTTTAAAAAATCCCTTAGAATAACATGTGCTGCTGATTCAAAGCTTTAAATTTGTCAAGAAGTAATTTTTCTTTGAGATTTTTGAAAATAAGCATTAACACGAAAAGCAAACTTAGCGTAAGTAATTAAATCGCTTGATCACAGCTAGCCAATACAAGTTTCATATTCATGCAAAAAAAACTTAGGTGGAAAATAAAGAAATTAGATGAGTATTTTAGAACCATTCAATTTTAGAGTTGAAGAGATGATCTACTCCAATCCTCATTTCAGAAATAAAGTCCAGAGGCCCAGAGAACCGAAATGATTTGTCCAAGGTTGTACAACGAGAGAGTAGGAAAATGGCTTATTAACATCTCTTTCTCCTGAACAAAGCGAAGATGAGCAGTGAAGATGAACTGTCAAACCCAGGGCAAACTGAATGAGTCCTGGTAGTCCAGGAGCTTTCTCTGGCCCATAGGAGAGCAGAGGGATGGCTGGTGTGATGGCGACAGCTGGGGCCCTGGGGATCACAGTGCAGCTGTGCAGAGTTGTGAACTGAAGGATCCCGGGTCTCCCGCAACCCCATGGGGCCTCATTACCAGCCATGACATACAAATTTTATTTAAGAGAAATAAATTTCTATCTTGTTTGGGGGTTTATGTTATATACAAGAAAACCTAATCCTAACTGATCCAAGATTTTGCTCAAATATCACTTTGTCAGTGAAGCCTTCTCTGACACGAGTAACAAAATCCTGCCTTGCGTGCCACTTCCCATTTGCTTGATCTTGCTTTATTTATATCCAATGTACCTAATACCATCTGAAACAGTAGACATTTATTTGTTGTCTTTTTCCACTAACCAGATATAAGTTCCTGTTGTAAACACGGCAGGATGGAGGGAGGCCCAAGGAAGAGCATGCCCCACCCTTAAAGGAAAATATAATTGCTTACTTTTATTGGTCAAAATCCAGTCACATGGTGATACCTAGCCCCCAGGGAAGTCAGGGGAAGTAGTCTTATGTAGCAGTGTCCCCAGCTAAAAATCTGGTTTCCTATTACCAAGGAAGAGAGGGAGACTGAAACTGGGGAGGCCACTAGCAGTGTTGATCATACTTAAAAGAAATCAACAAGTATCCCAGAAGGACGTCTGGTGAGAGGCATCCAGATAGGAGAGCAGGGCAAAGGTCCCGAGGAGGAAGCATGATGAGGGAGTTTGAGGACCAGCAAGGAGGTCTCCACAGCCGGAGCTGGATGAATGAGAAGAGGCAGCAGACAGGGGAGCTGAGCAGCGGGAGGCCCAGACCAGGTAGGCCTGCAGGCATGTTAAAGACCTTGGCTTTTACCCTGAAGGAAATAGAAAACTTTTGGTGGATACTGAACAGAGAAGTGACAATAATCTGAGTTTCATTTTAAAAGGATCCCTACTGCTGCATGGAGAGAAGACTGTAGAAGGGCCAAAGTAGATGCAAGGAGACCAGCTAGGAGGTAACTGAGATGTCAGTGGCTTTGACCAGAAAGATGGTGAGAAGAGATGAGATTCTAGGTACATTTTAAAGGTGGAGTTGGCAGGATTTGCTGATGGTTTGGACTGGAGGTATGAGGCAGGTAGGCGTCAAGGAAGACTACAAGGTTGGCCTGAGCACTGAAAGCATGGAGCTGCCATTATGGAGTTGGAAAAGAGAGCGGGAGGCGCAGACTGTGGTGAGGAAATCAGGAGTTTGGCTTTGAACATGCTAAGGCTGAGACACCCATAGGATAGGCAGGTGGAGATGGAGTCAGAGTTGAGAGGCCTGAACTAAACATATAAATTTTGGAGTCATCCATATGTAGATGGCATTGTAAAACCAAATGATTGAAAGTGATCATTTAGGAAGTGAATCTAGATAGAGGAGGGAAGAGGACGAAGAACTGATTCCCAGAGCACTTTGAGGTTTAGAAGTCAGAGAGAGAAGACCCAGCTAGGGGGACTGAAGAGTGGAAGTGAAGTAGAGAGAAAGTTAAGAGTGTCCTGAAAGGCAAGGGGAAAGCGTTTCGACAAGGACATACAGTTAACCATGTGACCCAGCAACTGCAAGCACGTGTCCACATAAAGACTTGCATATGAATGTTCATAGCAGCATTATTCAGAATAGTCGAAAAGTAGAAACAACTCAAATGTCCATCGACTGATGTGTGGATAAGCAAAATGTGGTATGTCTACACAATGGAATAATTTCAGTCATAAAAGGGAATGAAGTCGTGTTAGATGATACAACATAGATGAATCTTGAAAACATTAAGTGAAAGACAGAAACAAATGGACACATATTGTAGGATTCCATTTATGCGAAATGTCCAGAACATGCAAATCTACAGAGACAAAAAGTAGGTTGGTGGCTACAAGGGAATGTAGGATGGGAAGTAACAGCGAATGAGTATAGGGTTTCTTCTGAGGGTAAGGAAATGCTCTGCAGTTGGACAGTGATGCTGTTTGCACAACTCTAAATATACTAAAAACTGTTCAATTGTAACTTTGAAAGGGTGAATTTTACAGTATATGAATTATATATCTCAATAAAGCTGTTATTTAAAAAAAAGGAAGAAGAGACCAAGTGTGTCTAATGCTGCTGACAGAGTGAATAAGATGAAATTTGAGAACTAACCACTGAATTTGGCAACGTGCTGTTTCATGTTGTAGTAGGGATTGACTAGAGCGGATTTCAGAGAGAAGAGGAAGTGAGAACAGTAGCACATGCACAATTCTTCTGAGCATTTTGTTATGAAGAATAGCAAAGGAATGGGGTGATTGCTAAAGGGAGCTGTGGAGTCAAAGGAGAGGGTTTTTTTTTTTTTTTTTTTAAATAAGATAGAGAACATTACAACACATTGTTAGTCTAATGGAAATGATTCAGTAGACAGACCTGAAACTGATGACCCAGGAGAGGGAAGAGGAAGGAGGGAATTGGGGGAGGAGAGTTCTTGAGTGAGTCAAAAGGGTTGGGATTAGCCAGACAGGAGAAGGGCCCATTCACCCTGACCGGAAGGAAGGAAAGAAGGAAGGAAGGGAGAACACTGTGGGCAGAGGCAGGTAGTGGATGGGTGTGAGGGTGGGAGCAGGTGGACGTTCTCTGCTGACGTTCTCAGTGAAACAGGAAGTACGGTCATCATCTGAGTGTAAAGGGGTGAAGGTGGGGACACCGAAGATTTAAGGGCCAAGGAGAAGGTATGAACAAGTTGCTCACAAGAGGGCAAGAGTAATGGGAAGCAGCAGGACTGCCAGCAGCATGTGCACTCTCAGCTGCATTCAGCAACTAAGGCAGGGGAGGAGGGGGCGAGTGCTTCAGAGAGGGCTGGGACTTTAAGGTAGCGGACACTATTAGCTTCTGTATTCCGGTGTGGTAATTGCCTGTTTACACGTGTTGTCCTTATTAGAGTGAGTGATCGCCAGTGTGTCTTTCTCATTTCTCTATCTCCTGCCTGTAAGTCTTTGACGTATAAGAGGTGATTAATGAATGTTCAATATAATATTTTCCTTGTAAAAACAAATATATTCCTTTGTTGTTTATTCTTCCCCTCCCTTGCTGCCCCAAATATACGGCTGATGAATCAGTTGGACCAATCTACTTATAAATTATGTATTACAAAACTATAACCAGTTTTTCCTTACAGGTTTCTTTATATGTAAGTGGAACAAAATACTATGTTCAAAAAGTAACTATAACCACTTTTCTGAACATTAATTAAATAAGTTCATCAAAGCACTAACTGAACATGAAAATATCTTTTGATAATGACATTCATGCCTTCTTAAAAATATCTTATTCTTCTTAGCATAAATATGGGGGACGGGAGTAGGAAATAACGCAGCCTAGGTTTCCCCAAAAAACACAAGTTAACTCCTCAGGGAAAGATAAGAATGCTCAGGATTCTGTGCTCGAAGACTTCTCATACTGTTCAGTAATAGTTGAGCTAACTCCCTCTGGAAAACTTCTAGAAATCATTCTTTTATCTATGATTGTGGATAGTAATTACTGTAATTATCTGGTGATCTGTTTGCATTTCGATGATAAATCTTTAAGTGAAGGTACATTTGTGGGGTCGGAGGGGAGTATGTCCCACCTTCAACCAGTAATAGTGAAAGGATGTTACATTTAAACTTTTTTTTCAAGGTGCTGTTTGGGGAACAGGACGGCACATCTCTGTGTATTTGTCAATGTGCGTTGTGAGCATGGCTGCCAAAAAATGATTAAAGGGATAAAACAAATGGTATTTATTCATAATCCAAGCTTTCTTTTAATGTAGCCCTTACTATAAACAAGGAAAGCTGATGGAATGTTTTGCACTCCTTTCGCCATGCTGTAAATCTAACGAACCCTATTCACAAAGCTGACTGGAAATTACAAGGTCAGTAGTCAGTGAAGTCTCCATTAGGAGACCATTAGGTGCTGCTTATTGTGACAAAGTCATGAAGTGCTAACAGTTACTTGATTTTATAAAATGCACCTTTTCAATGAATTAAAAGCCACTTACATTGTCATAAATATAAGTGAACACTTTATTTTACAACATATTCATTTGAACTTTCTTTCTCCCTGTTGCTAGCTGCATGATTTGCAGCAAGTCCCTTAACTTCTCTGAGGCTCAACTGTCTGTATGATTAAAAACCTATACCTCAGAGTTGTGACAGAAATAAAATGAGATAACTCATGTATCATTAGTGCCTGGAATAGACTGGGCACATAGCAAATGACAGAAGTGAGAGCTATTAATTTTCATAATAATATAAATAATAAAGACTGTAGAACTTGGGAAGACATGTCATTATTACTCAACTATCCTAGTGGTTTAAACTTAAATAGCATTTTTCTTTTCTTTTCTCTTTTTTTTTTTTTAAAGGCTGGTCAAGTGAAGCAGTGGGAATGGAGAATGAACAAAGGAATCTGTAACTGGTTGTGATCAATTAGTTGCAAACACCACTGCACTCGGACCAACCTTAAATAGCATTTTTCAAATCTGACGACGATTCAGTTCAATAAGCATTTACCAAATGACTATGACACGCTGAGCTTTAGGCTAGGCCCTGGCATCATTAATGATGACAGCTGTAGTCTTAAAGAAGTGCATGGCCAGCAAGAAGATAGACACATGGACTCCTATCTCAAGTAGTAAGCATAATTGCAATAATAGCTAACTGTTGAGCGCTTACTATATGGTAGGCACAATATTTTAAAGACTATATATTCACACACACACACACACATTTTCATTTTCAATTAAAAAAACCTCTATGAAATATGTACTATTATTTCCATCTTATAGATATGAGGAGAGAGATACAGAGAGAATTTACGGAGTTTGCCCAAGGTCACCCAGATGGTAAATGATGAATTGAATCTGGGATTTGAATTGTGGCAATCTGATTCGAGAGAGAGCATTCTTAACTACTATACCACACTGCCTCTTCTATTTTTAAAAACATTCAATAGCAATAGATATTTATTGAGCACTTACCACCTGTGAGGCACTAAAGATATGAGGGAGAATAAATCAGACCTGATTTCTGTATTCTGGAGTTTGTAATCTAGTGGGGAAGACAAATGTTAATCATATAATCACATGAATATATACATATGAGTTATGATAAATGTTAGGAAAAAATTATCAGTGTTAAGAAATGTGTAAGGTATACAATGTTATTTGAGAATACACACAAGGCACACGATTAATTCTGCCTTAGGCAGATAGCAGTTAGGAGGTAAGGACTCTAGATAATGGGAACAGAGGGAGAAATGGTACAAAATAATAAACCAGAAGTGATTGGGCTTGGAAGGGAAGTAGCAAGAGTTGAGGATGGAGGGTTGGGTTAGAGTCGGACTGTCCAAGGCTGTATGTATACCAGGCTAAAGGGTCTGACCTTTATCCAATATTCAATGGGGAACAAAGCATTTTACAATAGCTATTCTGGCCATGGTGTGGAAGAAAGACTAGGGTAATATTAATACATTTTTGGACTGAAATTCTCCAAAACACTAGTCTTTGCTGATAAAATATAATGCCCCAGAGAGTACCTACATACTTTTTTCATCTTCTAACTTTGATGCTCATTAAATAGAGTTTGTATAGTGGGCAATCACTGGTTGCCTTCCCAGTGCTCAGACCCTTCCCCTTCTTCTGTCCCAATGCCCCCAATTACTGTACATATATGTCAATTAAAATAATTAAAAATAAAATAAAATAAAAATAAACAAGAGGTTTGGGTAGATCTAAAAGTTGCTAGGCTAGTTACCAGACTTTATTATTCTATGTAAATAATATAGTCATAAAGAGAGACTTCTGACTGGGACATGATGGAAAAAAATAAATGTTTTTCTTTTTTTTTTTGTTTATTTAGCCAAAGAAAAGATGGGCGTGCCATAATGACAAATACATATTTGGTCTTAGTCCTTGGTTCCTGGCACAACATCTAAGACCCGTGGACTCTCCAGAGTGATAACAGCATCTTTTTGCACGTTAATGAGATGACTTGTAGCTGAAAACCCCTAGAGAGCTTCAGGATGGGGGTTGGTTTCCATGGGTACTAGCTATGTGATTAGAGGGTGGGGACTTTTAGCCTCTAGGGAGAGAAAAGGGGCTGGAGATTGAGTTCAGTCACTAATGGCCAAAGATTTAATCAATCTAGTCTAGTAACAGAGCCTCCATAAAAAGCCTAAACAATGGGGCTTGGAGAGATTCTGGGAGGGTGGTGTGCCCAGAGAGGGCACTGAAGCTCTTTGCTCCTTCCCCATGCCGTGCCCTGTGCATCTCTTCCATTTGGCTGCTCCTGAGTTGTAACTTTTGTAATAAACTAGTAAACACAGGCAAAGTGCTTTTCTGAGTTCTGTGAGCCATTTTAGAAAATTATCAAACCTGAGGAAGGGGTTATGGAACCCCCAATATATTGTCAGTTGGTCAGAAGTATAGGTCACCAACTGGGACTTGCAATTGGCATCTGAGGTTAGGGACAGTCTCCTGGGACTGAGGCCTTAACTTGTGGGGGCTGTGCTAACTTCAGGCAGTTAGTGCCAGAAGTGAGTTAAATTGTAAGATACCCAGTTGGTGTCTGCAGAGAACTGGAGAATAGCTTGGCATGTAAAACCCACACATTTGGTGTCAGAAGTGTTGAGAGGATATAGGAAGAAAAACGGTTTTGTTTTTGTTTTTTTTTCTTTTAATGGAATAAAGGGATGTGAGCTCTCTGGTAACAGGGTAAGTAAATAAATGCCTGGTTAGAGTCATCAGGGTTAAGTATCCAATAAAAATGGTTTTAACATGGAGCAGAGAACAAACAAGTTGAAGTACACATTTGCACGATGTTCTCAGATCCCACCTTGTAAATTTGAAGAACAGAATCAAATACGGTTGTCTTTAAAATCAAGAAGTAAACAAAAAGTTGGAATATATTGCGATAACAGAATTTGAGAGGAAGAATAAATCATTCATCCATTCCACAAACCATGCCAGGTGATACATCAGACTCCAGACATACAAAACAGAACACCTTATAGCCTTAGTCTGAAAGAGCTTATACTCTATTGAAACGCAGACAAAAACCATTCACCCACTTAGGTCTGGATGTCATTCCTCTATGTCTCCTTGCCATTTACCAAATCCCGGCTTTTGTCTATATACTCTCCTTCCCTCCCTATCATTTTAGTTTTCACCCCTCACATTTCTCATTTGGACTATATCTTCCTAATGGTCTACTTTTTAATCTACTCTCTCTCTTGCCAGGACTGATCTGATCCTGTTCCCCAATTAAAATTGTTCGCTGGCTTTCCATTTCATACAGTCTATAATCCAAACTCTTAGGCATCACATAAATGGCACCAGACTATTTCTGTAGGTTCACTGCCTGCCACTTTCCTAGACACCACGCCCTGTAAACCAAGAGTTCTCCAAGTCTATAAACATGCACATTCTCTCCCGTACCTCCCTCCCTCAGAACGTGCTGTTCTCTCTGCAGCATATCCTTTTCCAACACTTAAGTTCTATCTTGGCTACTCAGTACCTACATAATTTCTTTATGACTTCAACACAGGCAGAGATGTAATTAGCCGCCTTCTTCTCAGCTTGCTTGTTATAATACAGAGATGATTATGGACTCCTCATTTATGTACCAAATTCCATCTATATGCCAATAATTCTTAAAGGTGTATCTTTGTCCAGATCTCTCTTATGATCTCTAAATCTGTGTCTAACCAGGTGCTTCAATTAATATCTTCATGTGGAAGACAGTGAAACTAAAAGTACAGAGAAATTTTGGAGCATTCAGCAGGGCCAGGATTCAAACCATTAGACTATATGGTCTCTAATCAGCTACTTACCCACACCATGAACCTGAGAGATCTCTTTATCTAAGTCTACTTCTCTTCATCTCCACCCATTCCAGGCTTTCATATGTTATTTTCTGGACAACTGCACTAATTGGTTTTTCCATTTCCACTTTTGCCCTCTTCTGATTTTAGTCACCATATAAAAGCCAGATTTACATTTTTTAAGCAGAATATAGTTGCCCTTATTTAAAGTTTATCAATTGTTTTCCATTTCATTTTGGAGAAACTCCCAACTTCTTAGTAGCCTGTGAAGCCCTTCTCTAGCCTCTGCTTCTTTCACTGGGCTTCAGCCTCCAGAAGCAGCCTCATTTAGTGATCTAGCCCCAGGGCCTTCTTAGGAGCAGTGACAATACTCAAAACACTTGTCCCCCATTCCTCATCTACTCCCAAGTGCTTTAGTCTCAAAGGAAATGGAGCTTCCTTCAAGGCTTTCCCTGATGCGTCACCTTAAACCAGGTCTTCTTGCTATGTGTCCTCGGTGTACTCTATTTTCCTTCCAAGCAATTTACACAATTTGTAACTAAATCTTTGAGCATTAATCTATATCCCTCGCTAGTCTGAAGACCATGCATGCATCAAGTTCAGTATCTAAACGCTTCTAGTTCAATGCTGGGCATATGACAGACAATTAAGTATTTTGAAAAAATAAACTAATGCAGGCCAAATGTCTGGTAAGACAAAGAGAAGAAATCACCAAAATTTCATAACTCAGCATGAAATGACTAAATGGACTAACATCAGAAGGTGAATGATTCAGAGTACACAAGCAAAATCCCTATGCACCCAGATAAAATATAACTAATCCCAATAACATGCATAATTTATATAATGTCAACTTTCAAAACTTAAGATTAGCTCTAAACTGGGACTTTGGCAATTTGAATTTAACTTACATTTCTATCCTGAATCTATAATCTAAAAAGCAAGTTATTTCTCTGTGCTTCCTTTTTCCTTAAAGACACAACATTTCTGCTGTAACAATGAACAGCAATAATTAAAATTTCAACCTAAGAAGAAAATAGTTCATGAAAAATACAGTATTACCATTCTGTAGTATCAGTGAAATGGGGGAGTAAAAAACAAGTCTGCTTGATGTTAGACCAACATAATACTACAAAATAATATAAAACAGAAATTTTCTTATTGGTTATTTTGTTCTAAAATCTATTCAATGACCATAGTCAGATTAGTCTTCTTAATATACACCTACCCTCTGGTAATGTCATTTCTTTATTCACAAAACTTAACTGCCAGTGTTTTTAATATATAATCAATTCACACAACTACTTAAGCAAAAACACTTTATAATGGAGAGCTAAATGGGAAAATACACCGAATTGAAAGATACTTCATAAAACAGGAAATATAACTAAGTCTACACACAGAAATACATGGAATGTCATTAGCAATAAAGTAATAAATTCAGAAAAGGGTCTTATTTTGAGTCCTTTTGGTCACAGAAAAGGATTAAATTATAACACCTAATACTGAGGAGGATGTGTGCAACTGATATTCTCATATTTTCTAGTGGCTGTGTAAATTTTTATAACTCCTTGGCAAAAATTTAATTTAGCACTAGGCTTTAAGGGCCATAAAAATATTTATACCATTTGGACAAGTGAATCTGCTTCCAGCAATCTAACCTGAGGAAATAATTCTAGGAAAGAAATCTTACGCTAAAAAAATGTTTACCCAAGCAGTATTTATAGTGTTGAATACTATTATAACACTGAAAACATCTGAAATACAGAAATATGAGAGTGATCGTAATTGTTATTACAAAGCCTGAACTAACATAGAAAATGCTTATATTAAGGAGAAAAGGTAGAAAATGCTTGTAAAACATGAATACATCTTTCTTGAACATATTCACACACATAGGAAAAGAGGCAAAATATTATACATCAAAATGCAAACAGGTATTAATACAGGTAGAGATGGGGAGGCTGGGTTTTTGCTTCTGTCCTCTACTGTCTGATTTTTTTGGGTTTTTTTGCAATGTTATTTGACTTTTATCATGAAGAAAAAATAGCAAAAAAACTTCAGTTGCTGCCCACTATCTACTTAAAAAGATTTAAATTTATGATTCCCAATCTCTTATTTAAAGTACTCTTCAGTCCACCTCCACTCTCCCCTAAAATCTTATACTGTATACAGTCCTTAACAAGGTGCCTCTCAGTGCGACCAATGGTGGTGCTCGTTCTGAGTTTATTTAGTTAAATGAATAAATCCTTTCTCTTTCTGAACATTTCTGACTCATTGCCTCCTAGAGAATGATCTATTTTAGTGAAAGAAATTTGGTACTTTCCTGACATCCTATTTCCATAAAAAGACTGTTTATAAAAGTCATGATCTATTTAATTTGGAAATTGGAATTAGAAAATTCAACAGAGGTACTACACCAGTAATGTATTTTCCTCTTGTAGATACAGATTAATGAACTTTATTTTCTACTTATCATATGTCTTAAAATAGAAAACAGTTATCGCAATAAATCAATTAGTCAAGTTATATTCAATATTTGGAACTTTGTTTTCTTATTTAAAATTCATTCCATTAACATTTGACATGCACAGTAAACTTGAACAGTGTCAATATTGGTTTTCAATATAATTACTAGGTACGGTTAATTATTTAGGACTGCAAGAATTAAGGCAATATTTAGTGACTGCTTTAGGAGTCTTCTTTATCATTTATAAACTATTTATTTAATGCACATAACATCTGGGTACAAGAGTCCCCAGTAGATTTTACATCTGCTCCTGATAGTGTAGGGAACATTGTTATCACAATGAGCAAAAGTAAAAACTTACAGAGCCTGATGGAATGAAAACTTAACATGTAATTTTCCATAGCAATATCCACATGGTAGGTAAGGTGTTAGATTTCTAGGATACCCCACTCAAGTCTATTTAACTAGTTACTCTGTGAGTTTGGTAGGCTAGCCTGACAGGGAAAACTGCATTCTCAACAGCGTGGTTGACATATAAAATGGTCTTCAGAATGGATGCTGGGAATAAGAAGTTGCGAGCAATCACATGCCTTTACATACAAAACACATCTAATGTTAGTAGCTGAGAATAGCTGCTGTCATCATGGGGAACAATATACAATTAGTATAAAAACATTTTAGAGCTTTTGCACTTAAGAAAGGCTCTAAACCATGGGTTAAGAAGTAACATAAGAACAAAAAAAAGATAACGTTCATTAAGCCCTATGTACTTACTAAGTCCCAGGCAGTATACTAATTATTTAAATATAGTATATTATCTTTGATCCTCACAACAACTCTGCAAAGCAGGTAGAATAACATGGCAGAGGAGATAGGACTATAGAGATAGGAGGTAATGTAAGGGTGAGGAGTTTGAGTTTTTAGATCAAATATATTTGACGTTTATTATCCCTACAACCTTGGGAAAGTTAACTAGCCTCTCTAAGTCTCTGTTCTCACACCTAAAAAAGAAGAAGGAAAATGTGGTAGAATGTTACTGTTTATCAAATATTGGTAAAATTGTCTTTCCTTCCAGACACATCCTAGGGTTATATTCCTGCCCCATTGTGGCTGGGTGGGGCAACGTGATTGGTTCTGGCCAATGAGTTCCGAGCAGAAATGATGGAGTTACTTCTCTGCCAGAGCATTTAATTGCCAATGCAAGATCCTACAGAACTCTTTCTTTTTCCTCTGGCAGAGTAACTGGTTACACTTGTGACAGGCTGCTCTGTCAGTCCAGGTCCCCGAGTGATCAGTATACATAGAGCCCGCTTGTCAATCTCAATTGGACAGGCAGCATGAGCAAGGAAAAATGTTCTAAGCCATTAAGATACTGGGACTGTTTATTACTGAAGTGTAACCAAGACTATCCAGACTGATAGGGACCATTTCTGTCCTATAGTGTCGTGAGGACTTAATGAAGTAACACGAGAAGTAATTTTCACAGTGTCTAGCATATAGTAAACACTCAAGAAGTGACACCTACCTATATTATTATTATATATTATCCTTCTCTTATAAATTAGAATACTGAGATCACAATACACTCGGTAATGTGCCCAATAATATATCACTATTAGGAGACACAGTTGCTTCCCTATGACTCTGAAACCAAAGATCTTTCATTAACATCTTCCTTCTCTAGTCATCTGACCCAGCAAAAAAATAACAATGATTATTATCCCTTTGTTCACATTTGTGCCTTTTTGGTTATTTTCCTAAAACCCTCTGAGATAGGAAAATAAATTTCCTTTTATTCTTTAAATTTGTTTTCTGTTTGCTATTTATTTTGCTTAATAAATTTTATCACACAGCAAAGGCAATCTTTATGTAAGATTTAGCAATCAAACTCCTCTACAATTTGGCTGCAGCCTACCTTTCAGAATTTATCTTCTATTACTTCCCTTCATAAACATTCCACTCATACTAGTCTAGTCTATAAACTCTGATCAAAGTATAAGATGCTTGCTTTCTCCTTCCAGTCTTTGCTTATGCCATTCTATCTGAAATCCTTCTTCTGCCTAGTTTCCAATTCTTCTTTTTAAAAATTCGACTTAAATTCTATCTCTTTCATACAGCCAGCTCTAATCAATTTAATAGCATATATGGTCTAATCCACTTATTTGAAATTTGTTTCTCTGCTTGTTTGAGACACAATCTCGCTCTGTTGCCTGGGCTAGAGTGCCATGGCATCAGTCTGGCTCACAGCAACCTTAAAATCCTCCTGGGCTCAAGCGATCCTCCTGCTTCAGCTTCCTGAGTAGCTGAGACCACAGGTGCATACCACCATGCCCAGCTAATTTTTCTATTTTTAGTAGAGACAGGGTCTCACTCTTGCTCAGGCTGGTCTCGAACTCCTGACCTCAAGTGATCCTCCCGCCTCAGCTTCCCACAGTGCTAGCATTACAAGTGTGAGTCGCCCTGCCCGGTCTTTCATATGATTTTATAAAATAGTTTTGTACTGTGGGGCATAAAGCCTGGAAACTGCATCTCCCAGAATCTCCTGCCAGTAGGTTAATTTCTTCCAGTGAGAGGAATTCCCACAAGATTTGGAAGGCAGAGGAAAAGATAATGCTACTTTGGGTATTATAAAGAAAACCAAAAAATTGAAAGAAGGTATTTGAAACACATACAAGTGAACACAGCTAATAAACTCCTACAAATCATTAAGAAAAAGGCAAATAATCCAACAGTAAAACTGTCAACAGCAGGAAAAAGCAGTATACAGATTAATAATCAAGATATGACCAAAGGTTAATAAACATATGAAAACATAAACATGAAAAGCTGCCCACTTGTATTAATCAGGATAGACTACATTATGATGAAGTTACAAATTAACCCAAAAATCTCAGTAGCTTAACAAAACAGAAGTCTATTTCTTGGTCATGACACAGATCCAACGTAAGTTGACGGGGGCAACACAAGGTCGCTAAAAGATCCATGCTCCACTGTCTAGTTGCTGTACAGAAAGAAATGGCTGGAGAGTCATGCAAAAACTTTTGAATTCTCTGCTCCTGAAGTGACACTTGTCACTTCTGCTCATAGCCTATTGGCCAGAAGTAGTTGGCGGGCCCCACCTAACTGCAAGGGGCTGGGAAAAATGGATATTCAGTTACTAACAAATGTCTCTGACACAATTAGAGATTAGAGCAGTTAAAATTAAGGCAGTAACAAGATGCATCTTACACCCATTAGATGGAGAAAAAAACAACAAAATCTCTGCTATTAGGGGCTGGTGAAGATGTGAAAAATGGAAACAATCATACAGAACTGTTAGCATGCAAACTGGTACAACATCCTAAGAGGCACTTATAATATCTGGACAAATTAAAGATGTACATGCTTATGATCCATGTGCATAAAAATGAGTCAAATGAAAATTATTCACTTAAAGATAGTTTGTAATAGCAAAATATTGGAAGCAACCTAAGTATTAGAGACAACCTAAGTACTGGGGAGAAAACTATAACAATGGCTGAAAGTGAATACTGATAGAACGTATTGAAAAGAAAATTTAAAAAGGAAGCTACAGAAGGAGGTGCTCTGCATAGTATTTTTATATAAAGTTTTAAAACCTGAAAAACTATAATTGTGTATAAATATATAGATATGCAGTTAGCCTATAATATGCATGGAAATGATAAATATTAATTTTAAAATAGTGTTAAAAGGGGAGGAGAGATTGTACGCTAGAGTACATTAGTCATAAAGCTACTTGTATCCTTTAATTCTGCTACAGGTAATAAAATCTAAAAAAATACTCTTCCACATTCAAAAGTTATTCTTTATGAACTTTATGATTGTGCTTTTTATATTAATGATAAATTAGAAACAGTCCCAAATATTCGAAATGGCTAAATATATGACAATACATGAAAATATTATGAATATTAGATGGGGTAATATACATTAGTTAGTACAGTGCTTGACACTTGATCAATGTTAGTTATCATCATCACTATTATTTCCATTACTATTACGTTTTAAAAATTTTTTAATTTATTGATACACAATATTTGTGTATTATTAGTCTTACTAAAGGAATAAGCATGCAAACTAGGTTGATGAATAGAATCACATGGTGGAAATAATGTTAACTAGAAAAAGTAGAACACTAATTAAAGTGTGCACATTAACAAAAGCAACATAAAATACATGCATATCCATTAGCAATGATTTAAAAATAACTTGGGAACTTGAAACTTCAATGCTTAAGTTACTTTTTCTATTAATTTGTATTTTGAAAATTATATTACATTGTCACTAAATTTTCTCATAACCTTGTATTATTGTAAGTGTCTGGTTTACGTTTCTAGTAAGTGAAGGCATTTTTAAAAACATCTGAGAAAATATAACTGTGACATCTCATCTCATTATTGAAGAAAATCTCCTTAAATGATTCATGGTCCCTGAAATCATTAACCTTTGAAAAGAAGAATAATTTAACAGTTGCTTCTACTCTATAACTGTTTACTTGACCAACTGCATTAACTTTATCACACATTTTATAGTTAATATTGACTCTGCTTAAGAAGGAAACATCTATAAAAGCATTAGGAAAATCCAAAGACTAACCAAAGCTATTATGTGCTTATAATTTTAACTTTTATCAGTACATTTTTTATCCACTGATAAAAGTCAGGAAGGAAATATTAGCAGATCATTGCTTATTTTATACCTTATCCTAGCACTGACTGAATCTATATTCATCCTCATACAATGACCTGACCTTGAGTTTTTTGCTGAGGTCAAGAATATAACAACTATAGCAGGAAGTCTAGAGTATACCCTAAAGGAAGAGAGAAAGAAGATCATTTTCTTCTCTCAGTTCACTGAATGCTTTTTAGGGTTTATACAGTGAGGAATGAATACAGGTTGTGAGGGCTTTTAGAGCCACGGCATCTGT
This sequence comes from Propithecus coquereli, assembly GCF_000956105.1. Lineage (NCBI taxonomy): Eukaryota > Metazoa > Chordata > Mammalia > Primates > Indriidae > Propithecus > Propithecus coquereli. The sequence goes on from NW_012148174.1 coordinate 6,208,430, forward strand.
GTTCAGTAGAAAAAGACTTTGTTTCCTCTTGTAGTCATGACTGCACTAGGTTACAAGAAGCTGTGTGTCTTTGTATATTCTGTACCTCTTTATCTAAAAATCTATTTGATGTTATCTTCTGTGTCATCTATTCCAATTATTTTTTGGCATATATAGTCTACACAGTATTGCGTATGAAACAGTTAGGTGAGTATGTCCTTGAGCTAGCAGGGCTGGGAATCATTACTCATCCAGAAGTGTCATGGCATTATGAAATGGAGGTATCATTTTTTTTTTTCCCATCTTGGACTCAAATCAAAAAGTGGCTTTCCTACCTAAGGAAGAGAAATATAACCCTTCCCATTACCCAAGAGCAGAGAAAACAGCTGGCAAAGGGAACACACAGGGACAGATGGCTTATACTAGAGAGACATCTCCAGAGCCAATGGACATAGGCCATTTCTGGATTAGCATTTTACATCTCTAGCCTATATAGGGATCAGAAATACTTAGCTGCCCAAGGCAAATACAGCTGTAACTAAAGATGTCTGAGAAAGACAGCAATGAGGGCCAAATGGAGTAACATTAATACCATGGACACACATCATCCTCATTGCTCACTAAGTCACTCTAGAAAGAACACACCAACCATGTTTTTAAGGTGTTCTCCGCTTTAGCTTTCAAATATCAACTGCCAGAAAAAAGATTTTAAGATAAAACCTTGGTGGCAGAGATAGTGCCTAAATAATCTCTTCTAGCTCACATGCTCTGCTTCATTTCTGGGATTTGAAATTACAAAGATTATAATCACCCCGAACTAAGGATAGCTTACTTCACTCATGTAAACTTAAACTTGCTCATGTAAGGTCACAAAGAAGCTAAAGTCACAAACCAAGATTTAACCAATTAAAATAATTTGTCCATTAAATCAGTTGGGTCATAAACCATACAGGGGGACAGAGGGGGGGAGGACAGTAAGTGCACATTAATTATTGATTCTGTATGTGACTGACCTAAATATTCCAAATGGGATTAATTTCATGAAAGTAATAGACTCCCTTCAAACAACTTTTATGACCAGTTTCAAGAGTATCTTTCATTTAGGAAGTGATTCATAGGGTCTCATCACCTCAAAGTAGTTATATCAATATAACTACTTCAAGTTAATAAGCAAATGTTACCTAAAAATGTTCCTTAAATCCTATAAGATTTTTTCAGTGCATTTGTTTTATGAGTATATTTTTGACACTGAATTTTTATTAAATGCACAGTCAACAAAATTTCTACTATACATTTGAATTAATTATTGCACACACAAATATTTCAGTGAAAAATATAAAAAAACAGTTAAAATCTGTAAAGGAAACCATGATAGATAGCTGAACTACTTTTCTAAAAAAATCAAGGTAGAATAAGTTTTATAAGGAAAGATATTTTTAGTTTTTAAAAAATAAACTGTACACTCTTGACATAAATGTAACAGTAATGGCTCGATACTTTGCTTACATTGCCTTTGAAAATAAAGCCACAATTATTTTTATAGTAACTTGCAATCAATATCAAAGAATAGAATTCTTTTAAATTTTGCCTATCATGGACTCAAGAAAGTTTGGAAAACATTTTGTCTTAGAACTGGAAAAAAAAGTAGCTCTATAAATGCCATAGTGGCCAGTTAGAAGTATTAGATACACCTAGTAAATAGAAGTTCTATTCAAAAGAGAAGACTAAAGATTAGGAAAGTAAGGGGCTATAAAACTAATATAATCACTTCTCTGAGTGGACTTATGACCAAAATCTCATGACATATTTGGGGTTAAAGGAGTTTTTCTTTTTACTGGCAAAAACAATTATGTGCATTTTGGAGTTTTGTTAATAAAGGAAACACAATTTTACATATTAGACCCTTTATTCTGTCATAGCCATGATAGTTCTTATATTTTCTTATTAAAATCTACTTAAATACTTTCTATTCACCATGTGTTACTTTTATAACTATGAAAAATCAATAAAGTGATTTCGATTTTGATAAAGAAAAATTATAGCTGGACATTTTATTTTACCCACAAGAGGGAAAAAGCATCTCATGCATTTCTATTATGCTCACGAGTATGTTGGGAAGATCTACACTTCATTATTTCCTGAGTTGGAGGCTGGAAAAATTCTGATTAAGCAGAGGTAAAACCATATGCTAAACAATATCAATGTCTGTTAAATAATAGCAGTGTCCTAAGAATTTTTGGCTGAATATAACTTTGAATTAAATGTTCTATACCAAAAGCATTTTTTATACCACCAGGTTTCTGCCTCTAAAAAAAAAAAAAACACACAAGAACAACAATGAAAACAAAACAAAAAAACCCAAAACAAGAAAGGATGAAGGAAATGCAAACAACAGAGCCTGGAAAACAAAAGCATGAAGAGCCATGCTAAAGGTTTCACAAGGTAGCCTGAAGAGCAGATATAGTTTACCTTGGTTTTTGGAGATGGTTTTGGCATGTCTCTTTCTAAGCCCTTTGTTAAAATGATGGGTAGGGAGTTCTTACAACTGGCCTCCTATAAAAGAAGTATAAAAAAAATTAGAGATTAAAGAACATTTACCCTTACCAGAAATAATTACAAGGTAGTGAAAAGCAATTTTTAAGGGAGACAAGGCATTTCTGGATTGAGCTGATCACATCAGAAGCCGGTGAGACTGCAATGAGGAGTCAAACTTTTCCTCTCTTATAGGTCACACACAACAGTAAAGTAAGAAGAGACAGTGATGGAGGAGCTGTGGGGCACACAGGACATACACGTTCAGAGATGAGCACCAGAAATCTTATCTGCACTGTCACTTCATCACACACATATCCACTATAGACAACTCACCTCTTCTTTTGAGAAATGAATGGTTAATTCTCCAAGATATCAACCAACAAACTTCAAGTTGCCAATTTCCCTCACAATATTTCACAGATGGGTTCTGACTCTTTACACAACTTTATCTTAAATTCCTTCAGATAATTTAGGAAACCACTATTGAATAGTGATAGTTTCATACCGATACCATAACTGAGGAAAAATATATGAGTATCTGTTTCTGAAATTATTAAACTTCTAAGTCTTTGGTTGACATCAAGACAGAATTTGCAAAAATAATGGCAGAAATTACAAGGAGGCAGCTTGGATGGAGTTATAGAGATTTACTATTTATTCCTACATGATAAACAGAAACGATAATAATCTTGTTTGTTTTTTCAGTAATGTAGGGCCTCACTTCTGAACAGCCATTAACTTAGATAAATTTTCCATAGATGAGTCTATCTCCAAATTGAAATAGGAAAATAATACATAAAAGGAAGATTACAGACAAAACAAAGCTAAGGAGAAAGTCAGATTTCTTTTACTTGCTCAATAATTCTCTGCATCCCATTTCTTCCCGTACTGTGCCTACCATTCAGTAATCTAAATCATAGATTTTTTTTGTTTCCTTTATAGCTAATTATTATAATCTTAAAAAAATTTAGTCTGTATACTTCACAATGTTATTAAATTTGCTGGAATTATACTCATTTACTTCATGTATTAGGATAAAATGTCCCTAAATAACAATATTACTTACTACTAATAAATATTACATCTTATAATGTATCAGGCGCTGTGCTAAAGATTCTGCATTCACAATGCCATTTTTACTCCCAAGAACCCTATGAACTAGGAACTATCATCATTCATCATCACCCTTTTAAAGATAACACAACGAAGGCTTCCAGAAGTTAAGGAAACTTGCCCAGTGTCACATAGGACTCAAAGGTAGTTCTGTATGACTTTTAAGGCCTGAGCTCTCATTACCTTTATACACTACATCTCATCCACTTGACATCTTAAACCACTAAGCAGAGGAGTCATAGCATTTTAGAGCCAAGTTTTTTAAAGGTCAACTGGTCTACATCTTTAATTTTACAGATGACAGACTTGGATCCTGAGGTGATATGCCCAAGATCACATAGACAGTGGCAGAGCTGAGACTCATGCCCAAACCACAGGACAGCACCTGTTCTTGGGTTTGTGCTAGGAACAAACATTCCCTGACATGTAGGGAATTGGGAGCCTCTTCTAAGCTGGGAGGTAGCTGCAGGTGCTGCCAACACTCTAAGCTGCCAATGGCCTCACGTACAGCCATAGGTAAGGACCAAAGGTACATTTCTGAGATGCCCAAATAAGTATGCATTCTGGTCTTACCCTTTCCCACCAGTCACAGCACCTGCTGGTGGTAAGCCACTTACTGGAAATAGTGAATGAGCCCATGCCTGCTTCTGACTCACTGTGAGAGGGATAAACTATATCCAGCATGACATTTAGAAGAGCCAAGTGATTAACTGCATGATCGATTGCATAATTTGGCTACACTTGGATAATATAATTATGTTTAGTGCTTGTACCCCTTTTTAAAATTACTAGTATATAAATGCTAGAATATGATGAGAAGAAACAAGGCTGACTATTAAGGGAAATGAATAGGAATGGCTGACCTTTGTTTATGACTGAGAGTTTACAAATATTTATAATTCTTTCTTTCTCATGCATAAAATAGAAGTGATGGTATTTATTACTCCTATTTTCCCTCTCTGTCCCTGTGAGTTAATGAACACGAGGCTGACAGCTTTTCCTTCTAAGGTTCTGAAACCATTTTTTCTAAACTTTTATCTGAAAATGTTATCTATATGAATTATGATTATTTTTTGTTTTATGACTTTAAATTCAGACAATAAAAGCAAAGTTCAGCAGTCAGAGAACTGAACTGGGAGTCAAGAGATCTGGCTCAAGGAAGAAGCAATATTTATTGACAAAAACACAAACTACTATCTGTTCAGATTTGCAATCCTAATACCCCACCAGAATGGTACTGAAACAGTGGCCCCTCCTATGTAGCAAGCAGTGAGCTGGAGGTCCCAGACCCACAAGACACAGGTGACATCTTCCTGCAAGGCCAATATTACTTAGATTTCTTGAGAAAGGTAAAATAATTCAACTAGTAGCTTAAGTAAATAACTGGTAGTAACTCAATGTATTATTTTAAAACATACAAGATGAACTGTGAAAGATGAAGATAAAATGTTTTACAAATTATACTTTTCAAAAGCCATTTACATTTGTAGATAAGTATCTGAGAGAATTGGAAATTTACAACTACACAAAAACTTGTACACAAATGCTCAGAGTAGAATTACTCATAATAGCCTAAAAGTGGAAACAATCCAAACGTTCATTAAATGATGAATGGATAAACAGAATATGATATAGCCACACAATGGAGTATTATTCAGCTATAAAAAGTAATGAAGTACTGGTAACCGCTACAATATGGATGAACCCTGAAAACATGCTAAGTGGAAGAAGTTAGACGCAAAAGAACATATATACTTTGTGATTCTACTTATATGAAATATCCAGAATGAGCAAATACTTAGTGACAGAAAGTAGATTAGTGGTTGCCAGGGGCTGGGAGAAGGGAGGAATGTGGAGTGACTGCTAATGGGCCTGGTCTGCGTGAGGTTTCTTTCTACAGTGATAAACGTGTTCTAGAATTAGGTAATGGTGATGGCTGCACAACTTTGTGAACGTACTTCAAACCAATGAACTGTACACGTTAAACCGGTGAATTATATGGTATGTGAGTTATATCTAAATTTTTTACAAAGCCATTTAAAGCAAGTCCCCACCCTCTCATGGTAAAGGGAAGAGACCTTGGGTTTGTGTTCAAACTCTTCCCTTAGAACTTCTTTGAAAAAGTTTGAAGGGGGATATTTTGTGTTTCTAAGTGTTAAACTGTATGTAGGCATAAAAATTCACTTAATAAATATTAACTGAATTCCTAACTATTCCTATTCCTAACTATTCCTAATTGAAAAGGGTGCCATTCCAATGCTGGGCACTGGAGAATAGAGTGCCAAACAAGATGGACATGAATATATCATATATGGTATATTTATATTTATTTTAAACGTTTGGTCTACTTAAATGAGGCTTCTGACTGAACCAATTGCTCACTCTAATGACTTTTGTGCAAAAGCTACTTGATTAAACCAGCTGTGTCATGGTGTCATGAAAATACCACTTAAAAATACAATAGGGAAGGAAAAAATACTTTGTTTATCATGACTTTTTTGGCCTTACTGTTCAACTACTAATGACATTAAAAAATAAAAAAAAGCACTCACTGTCCCCGCAGCCTAGCACACTACTCCCACAGCTCTTCCCAGGATCGCTCCCTCATTTCATTCAGGTCTTTGCTCAATTTTACCAGAGTGATTCCCTTCCCTGGGTGCCCTCTCTAATCACCACCGCTGTCCCCTCCCACTTGTTGCCCTCTATCCCCCTACCCATTTCTACGTTTCTCCACAGACCTTAGAAATATCTGACTTAAAATTACACTTACTGTGAACTGACTTGGTCAGTCTTGTTCATGAGTATACCCACAGGGCCTAGAACAGGGTTTGGCACACAATTGTTGAGTCCATTGTTGAGTGACTGAGTAAACTGAAAGAATAAAATCCCTTTTCTAACCTATCATAATCCCCTGTGTGTTCCTGTTTTTAATTCCCTTTTTTTTCTTTACCTCTTCCCTCCCTGCTTTAATTCCCTTCTTAACCAGCCTTCATGTGTGATCTTTCATTCTCTTGTTAATACTTTAATTTCCTTTGTCTAGTCTCCAATCATTGCCTCAATTTTGCAAAAGTGCAACCTTGGATGAATCCAGCTATGTGCCTTCTCTATGCTGGGAATGAAGCAAATGAAAGTGGTTGCTCCGTTTTTTCGTTATCATGAAAAACATGGAATAGGTTGACTGATTTCCCATTAAATTTATGACCATAAACCTTGAATGGTCCCTCTCTCATGCACAGCAGTACTGCTATACTTCTTTAGTATTTACTAACTTGACTTTCCAATTGCCAAGATGGTACTTCATGTCTTCTCTCTTCTGGACCCACTTTCCTTCCATTCTTGCTTCATACTTCTTTGGAAAAATAGAAGCATTGGAGCAGAAGCTACTCATGCCTCGACGTCAAATCTACAAACCCAGCTGCAATTGTTCAATCTTCTCTGCCTTTCTTCCTGTTGCAATGAAAGGTAAGATTCTAATCCTATTAAAGAGCAATTCCCTTCACGTGCACCCTGGGTCTCATCTCCTCTCACTCGTCTCCACTAGATCATTCCCATTAATCATGAACATGCTTTGAAATTATTAATATATCCCATTGTCTTTGTTTGTTTGCCTTTAAAACACTTCCTCAATCCCACATCTCCCACTAGCTATGGTGCCACTTCTTTGCTTCCCTTTATAGCAATCTCTTTCAAAACAGCCACCTTCACTCATTCTCTACTTCTTCAGTGTCCTCAAGTCTGGTTTTTTGTTTCGCTATTTCACTAAAATTGCCAAAACAGTCATAGCTCAGTCTCCATCTTACTTATGTTCTTAGCGACATTCGCAGCAGGTGACTCTTTGTTCTTGAATTACTCTCTTCTATTAGCTTCCACAACATCATGGGGAGGGGGCATGTGATGGCTAATTTTAGGTGCCAATTTGATTGGATTAAGGGATACCCAGAGAGATGGCAAACCATTATTTCTGGGTATGTCTGTCAGGGTGTTTCTAGAAGAGGTTCGCATTTGAACCAGTGGACTGAGTAGGGAACATCCACCTCACCCAATGTGGGTGGTCACCATCCAACTGACCCAGGATCCATATAGAACAAAAAGGCAGAGGAAAGGTGAATTTGCTCTGTCTATCCTAGAGCTATGAAACCCATCTTCTCCTGCCCTTGGACATCAGAAATCCAGGTTCTCTGGCCTTTGGAATTATACCAGCAGTCCCCCAGGTTCTAGGTCTTTGGCCATGGACTGAAAGTTACACCATTGGCTTCCTGGTTCTCAAGCTTTGAGACTTCAACTGAGCCACACACTACTGGCTTCCCTGGTTCTCCAGCTTACAAATGGCATATTGTGGGACTCTTCAGCCTCCATAATCATGTGAGCCAATCTCCACAATAAATGTACTCTTACATACATCCCATTGGTTCTATTTCTCTGGATAACCCTGACCAATAGGGGGAAAACATTCTCCTACTTTAAAGACCAACTCCATATAGTGCCCTTCTCCACACCTTCTTTCTTGCACAAGCCACAATCATAATGTATCAACTATACGGAGTGAAAATATACAGCCTGTAATTATTACTGAGTCTTTGCAAAGTATTCAACTGACCTTTTGTAGTGGAGATAATGCTTTGTGTATACCAGAGTATTTCCTCATGTTCTCCCTCTGGGCACCAGGAAGATTATATTTTCAGCCTCCCTTCCAGGTGGGTTGGGAGCCATATGACAAGTTACTTCCAGGTTGGGCCACAAAAGTACTCCAGATTATTCTCATCCTACCCTTTCCTTGCTGAGGCAACCTTGGAGGGTGGCTGGTTTAAGATGGAGGAGGGCTGTCCAACCCACTGGGCTGCAAAATGAGTGATAAACTTTGACTATTTAAGCCACCAAACTTTCAGATTCTGTTATAGAAGCTTGCATTAACTTCTCTGACAACATTTTCCTAGCAATAGCTGTATTGTTGCATTCCCATTGCATTTGTTTAACTAAATTACATAAACACCATAAAAATAATAACTGGCATAAACAGATTTGAAAACACACCTGATTTCTGCTTAGCATATAATAAAATTGGTAATGAACAGGTGTATAAGAGAGTAACCTCTTAGTCACAAGTATTCAGAGTTGCCATGAACAGTCAGTATGTCTTAAAAGGGAATGAGAGAACTGATTCACATGCAAATTAGGTAGGTGGAAGTCTGTTAAGCAAACTTTTATTATATGCACTAGAAATGTAAATAATTATTAATGCCCAGGATAGTTAATATGACTCTCCTGAAGTAAATTTAGCTTTCATTTGGACAAACATGGTACAATTTAATGGACATTTTGAGTAAATATAAAGAACCAGAATAAGTATTTTGGAAGACCCAAGAATGTATGAGTTGTTTCAGAACTTTTAGAGAAAAGCCAATATAAAAGTAAATATAAGATATTGTTTTTACCCTTGACAAACTTATAACATAAGAGAAAACAATTCATCCAAGGCAGAATGTTCTAACAGAAGAAAGCAAGTGCCATAAGACAACAAAGGAAACGGGAATTAACTGCACCTGGAGTGCTGTTAGAGGGAGCAGAATTTGAGATGTCTTAGTTGGACCTACACTGACCCAACCAGAAGCAGATCTGGACACAAGAATTGAGAGCAAGTAGTTTATGTATTAATAGGTCCCCCAGCAGAGGAATGGGGGTGATAATAGAGGGAAGAAAGCCAATAAGAAATGTCACTATTAAGCTACTACAGTGGTTCTGATGTTTAAACTTAGGGGAAAGCTCTGGGAACAGTATAACACACACACCCTGGAATTATTCAATCAAGGAGTAAAGCAGCTGTGAATTTACACTCCCACACTCCTCAGTCATTGGTTAAGGATTATCCCTGAAGGGATGTTCATTACTAGGTCCCTCTGGCCCACAGAAGTATAACTTCCGTTCCTAGCAAATCAACTTAAGAAAAATATCAGAAATTCAGTTCTATAGCAAATGTAAGTAGTCTTTGAAAATCTGCAAATATTTGCTCGCCATTTACTGAGTGTCTCCTATTTGCCAAATACACATGGTATGAAGTAGGCAACTTCTGAGATGTCAGTTCCAAAGTATTGCCATCTCACTGTAAACAGTTTAAAGGTTACATAGCATAATGGTGTTTTCATAACCAAAAGCAATTTAGTCTGTATTTTGTTAAATATTCTCCATAATAGGAAAGGAGGAATTTAACACTTGGCAGATATAGCTAATCATTTCTAATGATTCCTGAGCAGACATGACTTTCTAGTGTTTATTTATAATCACTCTATAAAACGTCTGGGGAGAAGAAATTAATAGCAATCTGAATTGTAAATATATGACTATGATCTCAAAATTGGAGCCATAAAAGCACTTCTAGGCTGGCAATAACTTTTAATATTACTTTTATTACTTAATGCTTTACATTTCCTGCTAATCTAATCAGTTTCCACTACTAGAAAGTACCCATTTGAGTCATTCAAGAAAACAACATTCTTCATAGGATTTTATCTTTGCTTTTCCTAAATATCATTTAGTATTTTTTAACCTTCAGTTTCAGGACTTATCTAAAAATTATAACCACTATCCAAAGAAGGATTTGATCTGAAGAAAATTGCAAATGAATTCTAATTGAGTGCTACCTCTAAGTTCATAGATGATCAAAATTATAACACATAGATTTTGGTGGGTACACGTTAGTCATTCTCACTATATAAATTTGCCCACACAAAAGGAAGAGACAATACAACCAAATTAAAAACAAGTAAACAGCAACAACAAAAAATCCAAAATATCTTTTTTTCCCTGTTATGACTCCCTGTTGCCCAGAAGTTCGGAGTATTCTTGAGATTCTACAGAAGAGGCTAAGAGTAGTGAAAACATACAGGAACTAGAGTCAGAAGAACAGAGTTCAAGTACTTCCCTGACACTAAGTTGCTATTAATACAATACATACTCACTGAATGAATAAATGCATAAATGCTTATAGTCCAATTTAAAACTCCAAGATTTTGGTTATTTCTCTACTTGGCCCGTAATCAGTACTTTCTTGATTTCAAAGCCCAGCTCTGTCATTTACTGCTGTGTGAGCTTGAACAATCTACCCTGTAGATTTCCCCATTTGTAAAGTGGTATTAAGATTACTTACTTTACAAGGTTACTGTGAAATGTAAATTAGATAATACATATAGAACTTGGCACAATGTCTGGCATGAACCCCTTTTAATTCCCTTTTGCCCCTTTGTCCCTGCACTGATTTTGTCTGTTGTAGACTATAAGCTCCTGTAGGGACGTCTTATTCATTTTTGAAGCTCCCTAGCACATAGTCCAGAGCTTTGCACAGAGTAGCTTTGTATTAAATAAGACAAAAGTGAACAAACATTTGCTTAAGTTAATTGTGCTTAGGCTATGATCCTACATGAAAATGAAGACATGCAATGTTTTTGAGCATAAAAAAGGTATGGGAAATGGTTCAGGAAGCTTATGTGATATATCAGTTTATGTGGCAAGTGACTCTGACTCTACATAAGACTGAACTTTTTGACCTGGAAGTCAAATGTTAAAAAAAAAAAAAAAAAAAAAAAATTGAACTTTGTAATCCAACTTGCCATAACATATTAATAGGTGAGCACTTTCTTCAAACTAATCATTATGAAAGGCCATTCTAATATTTTGTTTTTACTCAAAGCATTTTTAAATAACTGTTTTGAGGGTTTGCTTATGAATCACATAAGAAAATCAGCATAATTATTTTATAGCCAAATTTAAATTTTAAACATACTATATAATCACCACACCCCAACTCAGTGATATGCCATAGCCCAAAATGACTATTATTTCCCATAAACAAATAAAGCATTAAAGTACAAAGATTTGCAACTCCAATGATATACATAAAAACATGGCAGGCCGGGCGCAGTGGCTCACGCCTGTAATCCTAGCTCTCTGGGAGGCCGAGGCGGGCGGATTGTTTGAGCTCAGGGGTTCGAAACCAGCCTGAGCAAGAGCAAGACCCCGTCTCTACTAAAATTAGAAAGAAATTAATTGGACAACTAAAAATACATAGAAAAAATTAGCCGGGCATGGTGGCGCATGCCTGTAGTCCCAGCTACTCGGGAGGCTGAGGCAGGAGGATCGCTTGAGCCCAGAAGTTTGAGGTTGCTGTGAGCTAGGATGATGCCACGGCACTCTAGCCCAGGCAACACAGTGAGGCTCTGTCTCAAAAAAAAAAAAAAAAACAAAAACAAAACATGGCATATGAATGACATGTTCTGAAGACTTTTAAATTCCCAAAGATATAATGAGCAATAGATAGCAATGTTGTCTAATAAAGACAGTCTCACGGCGGATATGAACCTAGAGCAATTCTGTGACTGGACAGGCCATTTGTGAAGTCCCAGAATACAAATGGAACATTAGACCTTCAAGGGCAAGAAAAGATAAGTCGATTCATGGGACATGCAGGTGCAAGTTACCTCTGTGCAGTTAGATATATATGTATGGTTTGCAAGGCAGAGCTCTCAACTTAAGACTGAGGAATGAGCCTAGGAAATAGCAATGTTGAAGTATGACTGAGAAAGAAAAGTCCTCAGAAAAGACTTAAAGGGGCCAAAGTAGTAGGAAGGAAACAAGAGCTATTCAATATTCATTCATTATTTAATGGGGAAAGTTTGGGTTGAGGACGGAGTGTCAAGGGCTTGAATTCTAAGTTAAGGAGTCTGAATTTTATATTGTCACAAAGGGAGCAGGAGGCAAAACAATAACAGTAAAAGGTTTGTTAATTTAAAGGAGGAGTATGATCAACTTTGTTTTTCAGGAACATCATTCTATTACTGGTGGAAAGGAGATGGGAAGAGGTGAGCCCATAGGTGGGATAACAGTTTGAAATTGTGTGGCTATAATAAGGGCCTAATCTAAAGCGTGGCAGTGGGGTAGACAAGAGACATTCATTTCAAGGGATATGTATAAAGCAGAATATGAATCTGAGTGGGAACGGTTAAAGAAGGAGTTAGGATAAAACGAAGGGTTCTAGTTTGGCAGGTGTTACATACTAAAAGTTTATGTCACCCTAAATTCAAGCCTTAAAATCCTGAAGCCCAATATGATGGTACTTGAAGGAGGGGCCTTTGGGAGGTAATTAGGGTTAGAATAGGTCATGAGAGTGGGGAACCTATGATAGGATTAATGGCCACATAACCAAAGGAGGAAACATGGAATCTCTTTTCTCTCTGCCATGTGACGACAGTAAGACAACAGCCATCAGCATACCAGGAAGTGGACCCTCACCAGACACTGGATCTGCCAGCACCTTGATCTTGGCCTTCCCAGATTCTACAACTGTGAGAAATAAATGTTTGCTGTTTAAGCCACCCAGTCTATACTATTTTATTACAGTGGCCTGAGCTGACTAAGATAGCAGGCCAAGGGACTGGCAAACTAAAGTTGGAAAGGACAGGTTTTGGAGATGATGTTTTGTGTGTGATACATTTGAAGTACCAACATGGATTTAGGAAATATGACTCTATTGCTTTTAAGATGGGCTGGGGCTAGAGCTATGACTTAAAAGCCATCAGCAGTGTGATAACTGATGTAAAAGACAGTCATCCAGGCAAATATATATTTAGTGAGAATAAATGTGGATTGGTGGTGATTATCTGGGGAGTCAGAATGTAGTACTCAGACTCTAACATAATACTACAGCCATTGCCTGACCTATACCAAGTTTAGTGAGACAATTTAATTCTTTATTCCAGAAACCATTAATGTACTTGGTGTCTGAATTTGTGTTTTTGGCAATCACATCACACTGACATCTAATACTGTGCTAGAAGTTAAAATCTGTGGATGATATTCAACTCCACTATTATTTTGATTTCTTCATATTTATGTAAATCCTTTTATGAACCCAAAGTGCATAACTTTACAATTATATTGACCGCATCAGATACTATGTCTCTGTCACTCTGTGTATTTATGCCTTGTTTTGTTCCCATTTCCTCTTTGCACACATCCTCACATCTCTCATGTGAGAGAATGAATTAGAAAGATATTTTCTTTAGTTGCCCTCCCATTTTTCTTCTTTTTCAGTATGTTAGTGATTTTATTGGGAATCTCCCAATTCCTTTTAAATCCAGCTTCCTCTTAGTCTCTATCTAATGTTTCTATGACCTTTGGAATTTAAAAAAAACCCGCTTTCTAAGCATTGTCCAGATATGCATATCTAGCTGTGGCTAGCATGGTCTCCTTTTATTATTATGAACTCTACAATGGCTATTTCATTCTTTCTGGTTGTAATTAAGTCCAGAGAATCACATTCCCTTGTTGCATTTTCTGTCTTTTCAGAGAAGAGACTACCAGCAAGATTTAAAAAAAAAAAAAAAAAAAAGGCACCAAATATTCTGCTTTAGCAGAATGTGATGCTTCCAGAGTATAAACACAGAGTTTCCCATCATGACTATCTACCTCTAGGTCTGATCTGAAACTTGCATTAGGAGAGTAGCAGTTACATTCTTCATCTACCTAAGATATCTGTATTTGGCTCCCACAGTAAATACCTACAGGTATTTACCTAATATATGAAGAATATGTTATAAATTATCAGACAATGTATAAAAAGATTAAGCTAATAAATCTTTAGCTAGTCCCTTTAGTCAGGGACTCCTTTATAGGTCTTTAAAATACTCTTCTTTATTGATGATCGTTACCAACCACTAATATATAGGACTTCAAATCAGAGGTTAAGCTTCAAAGTGTGTCGAACACAAGAGAAACAGAAACACATAGTAACGCTGTCCTCAGGAATCTGCAATCTGGTTAGTGAGCTTGCACTCCTGAACACAGCCATACACACGTACCCTGCTGCAACATCGGGCTCCCACAAAAGGGGTGGTGCAACCAACTGACCAACACTGGGCTCACGTGAGTGCTTTAGAGACGATTTTACAGCAACAAGGAAATATAAAATTGCTATTATTCTTGAATCTTAGAAGACTATATATCGATTTAATAAACATTTGATCGAATAGATTTCCTAAGAAGAACTCACACATAGAAATAATAATCTGAAGTTATATCAATATGGAATTTTTATGACAAAGAGTAACTTAAATGAAATCTTCTATCCAAAATAATAGTAATACTGAAAATTAAATACCAAGTTACTTACTTTTACTATGATAAGCCTAGCCAGGTTTTCACACCTCTGATTATCATTTTCTGTATATTCTACTTCAAACAGGGTATTATAATTTTCCAGGATTTTAGCCATTATCTTGTTGCAAAGGTCCTGTTCTTTCATGCCTTCAAGCCCAGATGGCACACTAGAAATAAGAAAAAAAAAAAAATTGAGATTTAGTAAAAACACAAATGCCTACATAGCTGACTCAGGCATATTCTGAAATCTTCTGAATGACTTGCCTTCTTAATTCTTATATGAGATTTTCAACAAGCACTATGGTAACATGCATGACATTGTTGGGACAACTGGTGAGTTCCCAAGATCTGACTCAACAGCTTGTCCTGAATAAGAACAGGCTGTTCAGGAAGAAGATATTAACACTGGGGCCAGAAATGTTTTGAATATATTAAAAAGTATTACACATAAGATAACATTTATGTAAAAGCAAAAGAGAATGAGTGTTATCATGATAGAAATACTCAGCCATACCAATAACAGCAACTCACTCTTTATTTAAAGAATTCTTAGATAATGCACAAAAAGTACAAACCTAAAAAAAAAAATAAATAGTTCTGGGAAAAAATACTGATAATTGTTGAACTGACTGATAGGCATGTAGAAGATCTATTACACCATTCTTTCTTCTTTTGGGTATGTTTAAAATTTTCCATAATAAAAATAGTCGAAAACAAATCTGAATGTTGAACACACCATAAACAAGGTAAAAAAAAAAAAAAAAAGCCAATCTACAGATTAGAAGACAAATATCACATGTATAACTGACATCAGATTAGTAGTTACACTGTGTAAAGAACTCCTACTAATCAATAAGAAAGAGAGTAAGTCGAAAAGAAAAAGAGGCAAAATATATGAGTTGGAAAACTCAAAGAAAACATCTGAACAATAACTTTATGAAAAGACACTTAGCCTCATTGAATAATCAGTGAATGATGCATTAAAAAAAGCAACTCTTGAGTATCATTTAATACTCATTTATATTATTAATGGTTTCCTGTGGCTGTTAACAAATTACCACAAACTATGTGGCTTAAAACGATAGAAATCTATTGTCTTCCAGTTCTGGAGGGCAAAATCAGTCTCACTGAACTACAATCAAGATGTCAGCTGGGCTATACTCCCGTGAAAGCTATACAGGAGAATCTGTTCCTTGCCTCTCCTAGCTTCTGGTGGCTGCCAGCATTCCTTGGTTGTAGCCGCATCATGCCAATCTTTGATCAAGGCATCTTCAAATCTCTCTATACTCCATCTTCACATGGCCTTCCCCTCTATATATGTGTGTAATTTTCCCCTGCCTCATTTCTATAAGGATATATGTGATTGTATTTATTTAATAGTACCCCTCATCCCCATAGAAGATCACTGTCTTAATCACACCTGCAAAGATTCTTTTTTCCAAATAAGCAACATTTACAGCTTCCAGGGACTATGACCTGATATCTTTGGGGACCACTATTCAGCCTATTAGACCACCTGTGGGACACACATCCTAAGGTGCCTCCCAGTGAGTCACACCTTTGTATATACTTCCCCTCCCTTGGGTGTAGATAGAACTCATAACTTGCTTCTGACCCAGTAGGATTTAGCAAAGGTGATAGGATATCACTCCTGTGATTATGTTACAATGTATGAGACTCAGTCTTAACAGACTGAAGTGAGAGATTTTCCTGCTGGTCTTAAAGAAATAAGGTGCCATGTCATGAGAGAGCCCGTAAGAGTGCCACGTGGCAGGGAACTATGGGGACCTCAGGTGGCACATAGCTGAAGAACTCAGTAAGGCTCCGGGGTCCTTAGGCACGCACCTGCAAGGAAATGAACTCTGCCAACAACCTGAACGAGCTTGGAAGCAAATTATTCCCCAAACTAAGCCTTTAGATGAAAATGCAGCCCAGCTGGTACCTTGTAAGAAAGCATTGTAAGAAAGAAAGAGCAAAGGATTCCAGTTAAGTTGTGCCCAGATTCCTGACCTCTGGGGAACTGACAGACAGCAAATGTTAATTTTAAGCCATTAAATTTGTGATTTGTTACACGACAGTAGAAAAGTAAGAGTTTAGTACCAGGAAATAGGGTGCTGCTGTAACAAATATCTAACATGTGGAAGGAGCTTCACAACTGAACACTGGGAAAATTTGAGTGTCACAGAGAAGGCCTAAAACGCTTTGAACAGATTATGAATAGACATCTGGACTTTAAGGATGCTGCTGGTGAGGGCTCAAATGGAAACGAGGAACATGGTATCGGAAATTGGAGGAAGGGAAATCTTTGTTACGGTGGCAGAAAGCTGAGCAAAATTGTATGCCGCAGTTATGCGGGAAGCAAAACTTGTAAGCGATTATACAGTTAAAGAGATTTTCAAGCAAGGGTTTGAAAATGCTACTTGGATTCTTCTTGCCACTTACAGTAAAATCCAAGAGAGAGAAAGCAATTAAGGAAAGAACTTACACTAAAAGGAAACAGGACTTGATTTTAACAATTATCAGAGTTCCAAGAGAGCAAAAGACACTAAAACTAAGAGATCACTGTCAGGAAAGCAAGGCTTTACAGAATAGGTTGAGAGTGTGACTGCATAACCTTTTGCTAAAACCTCAGAAAGATCAGAAGCTCACATTATTCAGTCGCACAAAGGTTCCTTTCAAGTGAGGAAGGGTGTGCCTCACAGATCCTTTCAATCCAACCAGAGGGCCTCTAGGAATTTAAAGGCATTGTCCCTAAAGCATCTTAGCATGAACCAAAGATACAGAAGGGATTATTTTGAAAAGATCCGTGGACGTGTCTTTTTTACAATGGAGTGAAGCCCTGTGAAATCCACAGAAGACTCACAAAGTTTTTGAAAAATGTATTTCGGCAGAAACACTGCCAACTTGGAATGAAAGGAACAGAGAGGGTACAAAATGAAAGGAGACGACTGGAGCCCCAAAATTCTACTGGCAGGAAGCAGGATGGTAGGGCTACTCAGTGGCAAATGTGCTGTTTCATTAAAAATAAAGGATGACTCAGAGGGCAGAACCAAGAATCCAGAGGGCTGTTAAATAAAAATTATAGGCCATTGTTTTGGACTAAGCTTCTGCACTAGGCACCAATAGAACCAGCCTACATATCAAAATGGAGTCACCCACGCTAAATTTCCACATCAGCAAACCACAACTAAGTTATTATCTGACCTTCAAATTTAAGAAAAAGAAATCAGGAGAGATAAAAGCCTAATTTCCCAAACAGGCCAGTTTCAATTGGCATGATAATGAAGTTACCTCTGCTGTAATCCTTAACCTGAAGAAACCTGATGTTAACCAATCAGTTATTTCTCTATTGCTGTTTCCAGGTCCCACCTTACAAGGAAAGCAACTTTGAAATGACCAACCTGCTTTTTGTTCTTTGTTTCTGCATTCTTCAGCCCTTCACCTGTCTGTAAAACCAACCTCCTCTGCTTGACTCATGGGAACACTTATTCCATTTTACGGAATGAAGTGTTGCCTGGTTCTAGAATCACAAATGAAGCCAATTGAGATCTTTAAACTAAATTTGTTCTAATTTTGTCCTTTGACAGATCTGATGACCAATGAAGTACCTGAAGGAGACTACTGATGACCCTGAGACCCCTTGAGAAACACAGGAAAGGTACTGCTAACCTTTTGTGTTGGGGGGAGGGGGGGTTGGGGAGAGGTTCCTGTCTTCCTCATGGTAGTATAGGGATAAAGCAGAAAGGAAAGTAGAGAAAGCCTGAGTACAGCAACTGTGGCTGATACTAGCCCCTAACCTCCCTGAACAAGGAAGTTGCCAGCAAGTCGTTGGCCTGGGACCACCCGAGGATGGGTGGTTTGCTAAGCCAGATGCCTTACAAACTGTTCCCACAAACCTTTCTGCGACAAGAGTTCAAGATTAATCTTTATGGACTGACCACAAGACAATGCTGGTCACTACGGCTATTTCCTAATGGGGTTTTTGAACATTTAAAAACACTACCCCATAAGGGATCCCCCTCCTGCTCAGGAAAGGATCCCTGCTCTGTCTGTGGAGTAGGATCTGTTGTCTGTCTCCCTCAGTAAACTTTCTATTGCTAGTTGGCTCGCTCTCAAATTCTTCCCAGCACAAAGCCAAGAACCCACATGGCCAGCTCAGGGGGCCTTCCTCCCTTCATGGAGACATCCCCTGCATCAATGGGCCCTAGAAGTCATGAGTAAGTCCCACTCAGGCATGAGCTGCTCTCTTTCGTATTTGAGCAATCTGATCTCTTCAGCTTACAGGGGAATAAGGGTTAGTTTGTGCTGCGAAAAGCACTTGATTGTGGGGTTCCAAGGGTTAGTTTGTGCTGTGGCAGGGCACGTGATCTTTGCTTTGCGGTGACTGAAAGTCACTGGCAAGAAAACTCTCGGTCTTTAAGATAACTGTTGGCAGTTGCAATAAGAGGTTGTTAATGCAGGGGCCTCT
This sequence comes from Propithecus coquereli, assembly GCF_000956105.1. NCBI lineage: Eukaryota > Metazoa > Chordata > Mammalia > Primates > Indriidae > Propithecus > Propithecus coquereli. The sequence goes on from NW_012148174.1 coordinate 6,227,670, forward strand.
TTATTTCTTCTTTTCTTGTGTGCTGAGATCTCAGAACCAAAGACATCTTGGCTCCAAGAGACCCCAAAGCCAACATAAACATGGGATCTCTTGATTTCTAAAGATCCCAGTACTCTGTCTTCCAGTACACCTTTTTTTTGTGTATAAGAATTATGGACCCAGAAGCTGCAAATATTTATAAAAGTGACAAAATATTAGTAAAGATAATTCAGAATCACAATGGCCATTATACAGAAAATTCCACATGAACAAGACCATTCTTCTAAGAAGCACAATGCCAAATCTCTGGAATTAGGCAGAGAAAACGGGATTGTTATTCTAATTGGCTCATAGAAGCCTCAAAGAAACAACAGGATTCTAAAATTGCTCTTTAAAAAACTCATTGTGAAGAGCCAACAAAAAGCTATAAATGCAAGATATCACTCATACCAAAGACGGTAAAACTGATATGACTTCTACTCCTCCCCTCTATCCTACTTTGCCAGAATATTCACAGTCTACTCTCTGCATGAACTATCCTTCTTTGAAAAAAACAGTTAAACAGTTTTCTTATAACACCACCCAAAAATTTAGGAAACAATTGCCGAGTGACTTATATTGCCTGGATAAAACCAGAGCTCAGGGTCATAGTTTAAAAATTTCCTAAATCTAGGAAAGACCTATTAAAAGTTTTTTGAAGAAGTCAGGGTCTTCCTTGAACTTGTGACCCCAGGATATCTGACTTCTACCAACTAGTACACATGTTGGTAGGAACTGGGGAAATCAAAAAATAGATGAAAGAGACAGAATTGACAGAACCCACCTGGTCCACTTATGGGGACCTTTTGAAAGTCATTCTCAAACTGTTGGGGCTTCCATGGCAACCAATAACTTACAATGACCTTTGGGCCTGCCCCAGGGCACTTCTTCAATAAGCAACCCCTAAAACAGCAGTTTGCAAAACATTATTGCTATTGGTACAAACCATCAGAACAATGAAAATGGGATTGCCCCCAAAAATTACATGGGTAACCCTTAAAGACAGGCTGTCCACCCTCTGATAATCTCCATATTAACCACCAGGACTGACGGGCCTCCAAGGGAAGTTCTGCTAAGCTTCTACCAGTTGTTATGCAATCTGGGTAGACAACAGAACCACTATTTCTACTTTAAACCACAGTCTTATAGGACAATCTCTCCCTCAAAATGAAAGGAGAATTTCAGTTGTGGGGGAATATCAAATTGAGTTCTATCCATGAGTCCAGGAATAGAAAATGCCTTCTTTGCCCTCTTTATTAAAGGGCTCCACCCCGAAGTCAGTAATCTAAGAAATAAGGGAAGCTGGAAAAACCACCTATCAACTAAATGGCCTCCAAAACACAACTTTCTGGCATTTAGCTGGTTATTTTGAAACTCTTTGTAAAATAAATTTACATCTATAAAGGAAACATCAATTTATTTGTAAGCACATCTTCCTAAGAGTCATGCCTTTGGAAGTAAAAATTTAGGGTATCCTAGCTAACAATCGTTTGGGACAACGGAAAAGATAATCAGGAGACTGATAGTCTAAAGGCAGGAGAGAAACTTTTTGAAAACTGGCAAATGATAAATCTTATAAAAGCTATTCAAATCTGCTTCTGTCTGTGCGTATGTGATACTTCTCTACTAAAATATATGAAAGAGCTCCAATTAACTGGTTTAAAGAAAAAGAACTTAAATCAAATATTTTATTATAAAAACTCATTCAAATGCCTTTTACTTCATGTGACTTGGGTAAATCTTTGGTAAATGAGACCATTTTAATACTGTTGGTTAATGAAAATGAAACCACTCTTTATAAAATTAATAAAGGGCAACAAGGTGGGAACTATGGTAGGGCCCAGAACCCCACAAAGGTATAGGCACAGTGAAAATATACACATAACCTGCCATTGTCCCCTGGATTGCTTTCCTATAATTGCTTCTCAGAAGTCACATAGCTGATGGTCATAAAGATTAGCTTTCTTAATTACTCTCATAGATAACATCACCCTTGTGAAATCTAAAGCTAGTTTTTTAGTTATCTTCCAGGCCCTAAATTCCGGTGGCACAGCTGATCCATCCAGACCAGCGGCCCATACCAAGAACTGACTCAACTGATCTTGTGATCCCCCACCCAGGAACTGACTCAGCACAAGATGACAATTTCTACACCCCTATGGTTGCACCTGGAACCCCACCCATTAGCAGACACAATTGCCTCATCCTTTGCCGCCAAACTATCTTTAAAAAAACTTTTCTCCCAAATTCTAGGGGAAACGGATTTGAGAACTTCCTCTCGCCTCTGATATTAAACTTTTTCTGCCGTAACCCCTGCTGTCTCAGTGTATTGGCTTCCTCTTGAGCAGCGGGCAATGAACCTGGTAAGGCTGTAACAAAAACAATTGTGTCTTCTAATCAGCAAAATATCAATATATTTAAATTTAGGGTTATTTCTTAGGCGGTGACTGCCTGACATCCACATGCCATAAAATGGTTAATGAAGAAACGACTTGAGATGATGGCTTTGTTTAATGAGCAATTCGAACATAAATTTTAAGAACAATTAGATGAATATAAATGGAATAAAAGTTCATAAATGAACTTTCTAGATTCAAAATCTTTTTCAGTAAATTAAAGTCATGTTATGATTAGGTAATAGATATTTAGGAAATGTCTGAATCATTTCTAAGTTAAAATATTGAAACATTAAGTGCTAAATAATAAATTTAAAGTGTATATACTGCTAATGTTGAGACACTATTGGACTGGTTAGAATTTCTATAACTCTAATGAAGAAATCAATGTGTTTGTGAAATTGCTAATGAAGATCAAACACAGCAAAAATTAATTACATGGGAATAAATGAATTGATGAAATGTATTATGGGCTTTTACATCTTTTTTATTTGAAATGTTGCTATTTTTTTAATGCTTTGTTTCCCAGATTTAAGGAAACTTTTTCCTCTCTCTTGCAAGAAATCTATACCTTACAGTAATTGGCTAAAACATTCTTTGGTAAAGAAAAAATGGAACATTAGCATTTCTTCCCTACTTCATACTTCCAAAATTCAAAAACTATTCCTAAATATTCTTTTTATGGCAATATGGTTATTTGCATAAGTTCAATAAGAATTTGCTCTCTTTATAACAGCATATAATTGCAGACACTGGTTATATGAGGGGTCTTCAAAAAGTTCACGAAAATGCATGGATTTCAAAATTTTTTTCATCACAATAAACCAGTACCAACTTGTTACAACATGTCTAAACAGGTTCTAAGAAGCACTAAGTTTGAAGCACTAAGAAGGATAAGACATCAGTTTCAAAGAGTTCCTGTCAGATCAACACGAATTATGCTAACATTGAAGCAAGAACATCAAACTTATGGTGAACCTTGGGTAGAAGAATAGTGAAACCACTAATGCTTTATGCAAAGTCTATGTGGACAATGTCCCAAAGGAATCAGCAGTTTACAAATGGATAACTCGGTTTTTGATTTTTTTTTTTTTTTTTTGTAGACACAGGAGTCTCACTCTGCTGCCTCAGGCTGGTATCGAATTCCTGGCCTCCTGCCTTGGCCTCCCAAAATGCTAGGATTACAGGCATGAGCCACTACACCTGGTCCAGTTAAATTGTTTTAAGAAGGGATAAGATGTCGAAGATTAAGCCCACAGTGGCAGACCATCCACATCAATTTGTGAGGAAAAAATTAATCTTGTTTATGCCCTAACTGAAGAGAACCAACAACAATTAATAGCAGAAACAATAGCCAACACCATAGACATCTCAATTTGCTCAGCTCACACATTTCTGACCGAAAAATTAAAGCTGAGCAAACTTTCCACCGCTTGGTTTTCACGAGATAAGCTTCTCCTGATGTCTGCCACTGTGGCATCTCAAGAGGCCATGACCCCCCATTGTGACTAGATCAGCAGCAGACAACAGAACTTTCAATGAAAATATTAAACAAGTGGGATCAAGAGCCTGAAGCTGGGGAGAGGCCAGGAGATTGTGAGAAGGAAAGGCACAGGGGAGTGCCCTAGGCATTTTCTCAGAACTGGGACTGATAGGAGGATGCCATTCTTAATCGTAGTTCACACCAAACTGGGCAGGATTTGGCAACCTGGCTGCAGTGGACGCTGCAGGCATTAGAACGTCTTGGGCTGGAGATTTGAATGTTGGGGCTAGAGGAGGGGAAGGATCCTCACAGCCAGAAATGAGTGCAGAGAGCAGAGCGTGTTCCACCCACAAGTGCTGGAGTTGTGCTTTCTCCCTTCATAGGATCAGTACAGGAGATTTGCCAGAGTCGTGGTTTTGCCCAGGTGATGATATTTGCGGACAAGGATGGCTTTGCAATACAAAGGCAATCTGTGTGTGACTTTACTGAGTGCCCTAGCTCTCTCTCTTGGTCACAACAGGGGCATGAGCCCCACAGGTTCTGAGGAATGAGAGGTAGGCAGGTCCCACATTCACCTGCCTGGATTAGGAGCTTGTGTTGTGCCACCCTTGTTGTGCAAGGAACATAGTGCAGCAGGGGTCTCTCCATTCCTCACCTGGGCATATCTCCAGGTGTTTAGTGACTGCCCTCTGGACCTTTGTCAGAGCTAGTGCTTGAACCTGCTGTTGGGGAGCCCAAGTGCGGGCTTGCCTGGTCCAGCTCTACCCAGCTACACCCGTCCCCCCAAGGCTGAGCATGGAAAGTAAACCACCATGTATTCCACAGTCAAGCCCATTGGCTGGGACAACTCAAAGCTTCTCTTGGTTAAAAAAAAAATAAAAATAAAAAGCAAGCATAAACCCTACTTGCTATCAACTGCAGCCAGTTCTTACCTGAAAGCACCACCTACTGGTCTGGAGGTTGATCCGCACAACCCAACAAAAACCTGCTGACACAAGTGCACAGGGAATGGGAATGAGATAAACTTCTTGTGATGTCTGCCCCTGGGCTTCTCAGGAGGCCTTGACCCTGCTCAAATGCCTGGCAGACTGCTACTACTGCTACTTTCTCAAACAGCATTTGAGAAAGCCACCACAGTAAGGCTGTTTACAACCAAGGAATTCAAACAAAAGTCTTCACCACTGAACGCATTTTCAAGCAAAGGCAAATGACCCTGCTCAATAAATGTTACAGTCACATCCTCAAGGAAAAAGGTAAATCCCATCCAAATGAAAGTAAAGTAAAAAATGAGAAGAAGTAAGTTTTTCCAAATGAGAAGAAACCAGTATAAAAATACTGGAAGTACACAAAAGCAAGGTGTTATGACACTCCCAAAGGATGACACTCACTCTCTAGCAAAAGATCCTAACCAAAATGAAATATGTGAAATGCCAGATAAAAAATTCAAAATATTGATTTTAAAGAAGCTCAATGATATCCAAGAGAAATATGAAAACCAATATGAAAAAAATATCAAAGTCAATTCAGGATATGAATGAGAAACTTACCAAGGAGGCAGATATCTTAAAGAAAAACCAAATAGAACTTCCAAAAATGGGCTGGGTATGGTGGCTCACACCAGTAATCCTAGCACTCTGGGAGGCTGAGGTGGGAAGATCACTTGAGCTCAGGAGTTCAAGACCAGCCTGAACAAGAGTGAGACCGCATCTCTACAAAAAAATTAAAAAATTAGCTGGGCATGGTGGTGTGCACCTGTAGTCCCAGCTACTTGGGAGGCTGAGGCAGGAGGATCACTTGAGCCCAGGAGTTGGAGGCTGTACAGTGAGCTATGATGATGCCATTGCACTCTAGCCAGGGTAGCAGAGCAAGAATCTGTCTCAAAAAAAAAAACCAAACTTCTAGAAATGAAAAATTCATGGAAGGAATTACAAGATAAAAATTCTTAAAAAAGAATAACACCTTCAAGACACATGGGACTACAGAAAGTGTCCAAATATACAAATCACTGGTATTCCTGAGGGAGAAGAAAAGGCAAAAAATTTAGAAAACCTATTTAAGCAAATAATTGAGGAAAATTTCCCTAATTTTGCAAGAGATGTAGACATGCACACATGAGAGGCTCAGTGATCACCAGGAAAATACATAGCACAAAGGACTTAAAGAAGGAGACAGACAGCAATACAATAATATTGGGTGACTTCAACACCCCACTGACCGCACTAGACAAATCACTGAGATAGAAAATCAACAAAGAGACACTGGACTTAAATTGGACTTCAGACCAAATGGATCTAACAGATATTTAAAGAACATTTCACCCAAAAACCAAGGAATATACTTTCTTTTCATCAGCACACAGAACATTCTCTCAGACAGACCATATGTTAGGCCACAAACCAGTCTTCATAAATTAAAAAAAAAAAAAAAAAATAGAAATCATATCAAGTATCCTCTCAGACCACAGCAGAACAAAACTAGAAATCAATACCAAAAGGAATTCTCAAAACTATACATAAAAATTAAATAACACATTCCTAAATAATCTTTGGGGTCAATAATGAAATTACGATGGAAATTAAAAAATTTTTTGAAACCAAAGAAAATGTAGATGCAGCATACCAAAACCTCGACAATATGCAAAAAGCAGTGCTAAGAGGTAAGTTTATAGCATTCAATGCCTACATAAAAAAAAACAGAAAGATCATAAATTAACAGCCCAATGTCACACTACAAGGAACTAGAAAAACAAGAACAAGCTAAACCCAAAGCTAGCAGAAGACAAGAAATAACAAAGATCAGAGCAGAACCATGAAATTGAGACCAACCACAAAAAAACCATATATATACATATAAAGTCAACAACAAAGAAAAAGTTCTCTGAAAAGATAAAATCCATAAACTGCTAGCTAGACTAAAAAGAGAGAAAGCCCAAATAAACATATTCAGAAATGGAAAAGGAGACATTACAACTGGTTCCACAGAAATACATAAGATCATCAGGGATTACTATGAACAACTGTATACCCACAAAATAGAAAACCTAGAGAAAATGGATAATCTTCTGAAAACATACAACCTCCCAATTGAACCAGGAAGAAATAGAAATCCCGAAAAGACCAATAACAAGTAGTGGGATTGAATCAATAAAAAATCTCTCAACAAAAAAAAAGCCAAGGACCTAATGGAATCACAGCTGAATTCTATCAAACTGATTGACAGTCTTTCAAAAATTTGAGGAGAAAATAATCCTCCCTCATTTATTTTACAGAGTCAATATCACCCGGGTACCAAAGCCAGAGAAGGACACAACAAAAAGACAACTAAAGGTCAATATCCCTGATGAACATAGATGTAAACATCCTCAACAAAATACTAGCAAACCGAATCCAGTAGCATATTAAAAAGAGAATATACATCACATAAACAGAATAAAAGACAAAAACTATATGATCATTTTAATAGAAAAGCATTTGATAAAATTCAGTGTGGGGAGTTAGCTATGCTCCCAACAAAAAATTGGGTCCCTTAGGTAGAGGTCGTTGCAAAGGATAAGAAAATAATAGAAAATGGAAAATAATAGAAGAATACACAGAGATGAAGGTGTAGTTTTATAGATTTATAAAGACAAAAGGCAAAGCAGGGGTACTCAGGGGTCCTTATGAATATCTCTGTGAATTGTAAGGCCACAAGTGAAGTTTTACATGGGTATTTATGATCGGTTGCCAGGGGTAACAGATTAACATAACAACAGGTAGTTTGTTTTAAGTTAAAAGTATTTTAAAAGGCTTCTTTAGATCCCCTAACTAACTCTATCTACATGAACAAATGGTTACAAAATCTTTCAAAGACAAACTTTTAGATTCTAAGGTAAATTTATCACTTAACAGAAGGGTTAAACAGAGATACAGTGACTCCATATTTCTTTATCTAGTTATTGCAAATGCAGACAGGTAGTCAGAAGTCAAGCAGGAACTGTCCCTTGGGCTTACTGTTTCTAGCCACAGGTGTCTGTCTCTCGGGGCAGGCATTCTTTGATCAGCTCTCATCCTGTGGCTCCTTGCAGACCTGCTTTGCTGTTCAAAGCAGGCGAGAACCACAGGTTTGAGATTGCAGTGTCACCTTGGAAAGCAGCTGCCACCGACCTTTGAGATGTCCTCCTGAGGTGAAGCAGCTTTTGATATGCAAACTAACACGTTCACATATTCCTTCAGGGCAGAGCCCTGCAAAACTCCTGAGACCATTTCTGTCTCTAATATAGTTATATTAATTTACGGAGCAACAATTCAGCATCGCCTCATGACAAAAACCCTTAAAAAAAAAAAACAGGCACAGAAGGAATATATCACAAAATAATAAAGGTCATATATGAATGACCCATAGCCAACATATTGAATGGGAAAAAGTTGAAAGCAATTCTTCTAAGAACTGGAACAAGACAAGGATGCACACTTTCACCACTCCCATTCAACAGAGTACTGGAAGCCCTAGCCCGAGCAATCAGGCCAGAGGAAGAAATAAAGGGCATCTAAATTGAAGAGGAGGAAGTCAAATTATCTCTATTCACTAATAATATAATCTAAAATCTAAAGACTCCTCAAAAAAACCTCTTAGATTTTATAAATGAATTCTGTAAAGTTTCAGGATACAAAAATCAACATACAGAAATCAATGGCATTTATATACACCAATAGCAATGAAGCTGAGAACCAAATCAAGAAGTCAATCCCATTTACAGTATCTGCAAAAAAAAAAATACCTCACTAGGAATATATTTAACCAACGTGGTAAAAGATCCTCTATAAGGAAAACTACAAACCACTGACGAAAGAAACTGTAATTGACACAAGCAAATGGAAAAATATCCCATGCTCATAGATCAGAAGAATGAATATCATCTCAGCACTATTCACAATAGCAAAGATATGGAATCAACCTAAGTGTCTATCAATGAATGATTGGGTAAATAATATGTGGTACATACATACCATGGAATACTATTCAGCCATAAAAAAACGAAATCATGTCTTTTGCAGCAACATGGACATCATTATCTTAAGTTAAACGACTCAGATACAAAAGGTCAAATACTGCCATGTTCTCACTTGTAAGTGGGAGGTAAATAATGTGTACATATGGAGTAATAATCAATGGCGACTTGGAAGGGTAAGAGGTTGGGAAGGGGGTGAGGCATGAGAAATTACTTGATGGGTACAATATACACTATTTGGTAATGGTTACATAAAAGCCCAGACTTCACCACTACACAATATATCCATGCAACAAAACTGCACTCGTACCCCTTAAATTTACACAAAATTTTAAAAAATGAGTGACCAGTGAGTGACCAGAAAACTCTAAAAAGGATCCTTAGAAGAACAATAATGCAAAAAAGATTGAGAAACATTGATCTAATCCCTCCAGTATGTTACTATGAAAGATTAAATACTGGCTCATAATACAAGATCCACCTGGGGGAGACTGAACAATGCAGAGAAGAGTCGAACTACTGGAGCAAGGGGCAAGCTGGAAGGGCCGAGGAAAGTATTCAGGATTCTGAATCAGAAAATGAGGGTTCAGGCCCCAGCACTACTACTCATATAGCATAGCTTTTGCAAAGTTGTTTAACTTTGAACCCTAGTTTCTTTACTTGTAAAACAAACATGTTAATAATGTTGCAGGGATCTTGTGGGGATCAAATTTTTAAAAGTTATGTGAAAAATGCTTTGTGAAACTATGGGGTCAGAAAATAGTCAGTGGTTGCCTGGGATGAGGTAAGAAGAGGAGTTGACTAAAAGGAACATGAGGGAACTTCTTGGAATAACAGAAATGATCTATAACTTCATTGTGGTGGTGGTTATGACTGTATGAGTATGTCAAACTCAAAACACTACACTAAAAAGGATGCATTTTATAGCACGTAAATTGTACCTCAAGAGATGTAGGGATGGTTCAACATATGCAAATCTATAAACGTAATTCACCACATAAACAGAAGCAAAAACAAAAACCATATGATTCTCTCAATAGATGCTGAAAAATCATTTGACAAAATTCAACACCCTTTTATGATAAGAACGCTTAACAAAATAGGCATAGATGGGGCTTACCTAAAAATGATACAAGCCATTTATGACAAACCCACAGCCAACATCAC
>NW_012148174.1:6239870-6332105 GCF_000956105.1 Propithecus coquereli
GAGTAGGGGACGGGTCTATGCATACACAAAGAGTGCAATGCGCACCACCCGAAGGATGGACATATTTGAAACTTGGACTTGGGGGGGAGGGTGGGGCAAGGGCAACATACGCAACCTAAACATCTGTACCCCCATAATATGCTGAAATAAAAAAAATTGTACAAGAAACGCGATTTCTTAAAAAAATTCTTTGCAAACTACAAATTATTATAACAATTTTTTTTTTTTAATGCAGAGCAAGATGATAGCTTTCACGGTAACATTGCTGGCATACACTGAACTTGTAATTGCATAAAATAGTCTTTTTCATAGGAACTGGAACTAAAGTGATCTTTCTGGTCCTGATTTCTCTTGAGAATCAAAGTTCAAGACTAAACATTTATGCACTGTAAATATCAATTTGCTAAGTTTCCACCCATTCTTTCCACCTATGATAGAATAATAAAAAAGTGAATGATATTTTTGTAGTCTTTTTCAATCTTTATTTCTAACCTTGCTATTCAACATTAGTGTCCTTCTCAGCTTTGTTTCATTGATGCTTTTTATATGTATAAAGCCTTCTATATCTTAATCTAAATCTATTTATAAAGGCTTAATAAGTAGGGAAAAAGCAATAAGATACTTCTTTTGTAACTTCTCTTTGGACTGTCATTTGATTCATCCATACTCTTGGAATATGATTGTTTGCCCAGGCCTGAATTGCATTATCACCTGATCAAATTGCTCAGCCTTGTCCACGAAAATCCCATGTAGACATTATGTCCTTAATGTTTTGCAATTAAAAAATGTTGACATGCTGGGACATTTCTCTGTATGTAGTTCCTTGCCAAAGAAAAAAGAAAAATCTATCATTGAAAGCAATCACTTGAGGCAAGGTATAACAACCATTTTAAAAGGTATAAAAGTTCGCAAATTTATACTGTCCTGTCTCTGGATGTACTGTGATTGACCTATATTCATTAATATGCTATGAGTGAAAATTTAGCATAAATGAAGAGCTGGAAGATTTTTTACAACGATAATATTCAATAATAAAGTTCCTAATGTTTCTCAGAATTGAGGTGAGGCAGTGGAAACTAAAGTTTCCAGAATTGTTTTTATATCTGATATTGCCCTTGGCAATGTTTCCCCTCTTAAGAACTACTAATGCTATTGTTTCCAGGTATTCAATTTATATTATGTATATTAGCTTTCATTTTTTTCTCTCACATTATACATTTTATAAACAGTACCATTTATTAATGTAACTGATAAGTGCTTCTCAAAAGCACCAGTAGAACACAAAACTTCACAAATGAAAGCTCTAAACTACTACATCAACAGTTATTTAACCGTGTCTATAAATAATCAATATTTTGGATTAGTTGGAAACATTTATATTAATTTTTCAGATATAGTTTTCAGATATTTGAAATCAAGTTACCAATCATTTGAGTGGATAATTTTTAAAAAAATTTACACTGGATAATTGGATATGTATGTTTCAATATATTTTAGGTACACGGTTTCAACTAAAATAGTGAAAAAATAGTAGCTAATTATTATTCTTAAGTATTATTATTATGCTGCAATGATAAAAATTAGAGAGAATTTAACTGATATATGGAAGTACATGAAAATTGGTACTCATTATCATTTTTAAGGGTTCTCAAAAAATTTGTATGTTATATTTCAACAAACTATCTCCTTATGTGTCTTACAGAAAAGCTGTCAATACTAATAAAGACAAGGATAATACTAAGGTAAAGGGGTAGATGAGTCTTTTCTAAACCACTACCAGAATTAGAGTGACAGTGTCCGTGTCTCGAAGATGTAGGGATGTTGTTTATCTGAAAGGGTCACAATTAGAAATGAGCTGATCCATTCTGGATGAAGAAAAGTGCTTCAATTCAAAATCTGAGTGAAATTTTTTATGATTCCCATTTTTATACAAGGATATGGCTGATGTTGAAGAAACAGATTAGATTAGTAGTGACAAGTCGATACTTTTTATGGTGGCAATCCTAAAAGAGTCAGCAATTCTGTTATAGCCACAAGCTCTTGTCAAATTGCAAGACCCAGAAGCAGCCAGGGCACCTACGGAATTGAGACAACCTGTATCAGACAGAAAGGCTAAAATGTGACAAAGAAAAACACATAAAAGGAAGTGGTGTTCATGTGTTGGGGTATGAACCCCCATGCTGGTTCCCCTGCTGTGCTGTAGGCTGGGAAGAGCAATGGACTCAAGAGCCAGAACAACTGTGCTCCTGGGCTGCTTGTGCTAGTTATTGAATTTGTCAACCTGGGCAAAATCTGGATTTTGCCTTAAATGACACCTTGGATCTCTTCCATTTCTGTAATTCTACTTTTCTAAAGAAATAGACTGATAGGGTATAGTAAATGGTAGACTTCTCATGACTCCGGTTATGGAACAGAAGAGTTGACTATGTGTGTGAGTTCTATCAACTTCAGCAAAACATAAGGATTTAGTAGAAACTCGACTTTAGATTAGGACAACTTCTCATTTTAAAGCAGGAGGGGAACATCTCACTTTTTACTTAAAGAATTAATTTCAGGACCTTACCTATAGAAACTTTTCAAATTCATTCATTCTTAAAAAAGAATATGTCTTAGTCTTTGGCTTGGTTATAAATGTTAGGCTCACCAAAAGTGATGTGGATCAGATCGGTAGCAGTTTAAATGCCTCAAGTAACTTTTAGTCTTATTTTTCATCATGTTTTCTACTGCACCTTAGGGTCAATGACACAAAAATACATTTTCAACCTCAGAGCTTCTACTCATAATGTTCTTTTTTTCCTGGAAAGTCTTTCCTCTTTTTCTTCACTTCCTAAATCCTATTTATCTTCTAAGATTCAACTAAGTTGTGCTCTACTCCCTCATCATAATTATTTCTTCCCTATTTGCACAGAATTTATATAATCTTTTATCATAGCAGATTACAGTCTGTTATGTATCATAATTTATTGTGAAGGAATTTTTATCCTTTGCAATGTGAGTATTTTAAGGGCAGGGAGTCTGTCTAACTCATATTTCCAACAGAGCCTACAACTATGTATGGAGGAACTAAAAAATCTTCATACTCTTAGAAGCCATAGTCTTAGTAGCTCTTAGAACTACCTTCCTAGTTCTTTTGAATTAAAAAGTTACTTTCCTCTTTGTACCATAAATGGGCAATATGATTATAGTATATAGCATAAAATATAAAAATATACTCAGTGTTATCATCTGTATCAGAATAAATAGCATATATGACACATTTCATCTCCAATGGTAGTAGTCCCCAAATCAGCAAGTTATACGCAAAATCAGCAATCTTTGATATAAACAAACCTTGAGATGGAACAACTGGAATGCTTCCAAATGGGCTAAAGAAACATTGGCAAGGCCTGTTAGGGTAATAAATACCAAGAAACACATGGTCTTTACCAAGAGCGTAGCCTGTAATATTACTGGAAAAAAAAAGCAAAACTTGAATCCTTCATTGCTATGGTATCAATCCATTTGCAAGTTTCAGTGGGGTTGCATAATGGTGGCTATCAAAACACTAAGAAAACAGCTCACTGTCTCAAAATTATCTCAAAAATAGTTCAAAGGAAACTGTTCTCATACTGTGCCCAGCTTCATGGTATCTGACAGCAGTCTAGCTATAAACTCACAAGATCCCAACGCATCTTAGTTAAAATATGGTGAAAATGTACAGAGAAAGGAAACCAAATTACTCTTATTTTGTTCTATGCTATGTATAGGTACATGTAATTTTATTCGAAACCTTAGTCCACTGAGTATCATAGAAAAGTTTTTTTAAGTAGCAAACCTGACTAACTTGAATTTCAGCTTCTTGCCTTTTTAAAAATTTTACAGCTTTATTGAGACATAATTCATATACTGTTCACTCATTGAAAGTGTACAATTCAATGGCTTTTACTATATTAGATTTGTACATCCATCACCACAATTTTAGAACATTTTCATTATCCCAAAAAGAAACTTCACTCTTAGCCATCCTTGCTTTCTTAAAAATTGTGGTAAAAACACGTAACTTAAAATGTACTATCTTAACCATTTATAAGTGTGCAGTTAGTAGTGTCAAGTGTATTCACATTGTTGTGAAACAGATCTCCAAAACTTTTTCATCTTGCAAAATTGAAACACTACACCCAATAAACAACTCCTCCTTTCTTCCTCCTCCTAACTCCTCATAAACACTATTCTACTTTCTGTTTCTATGAGTTTGACTACTTTAGATACTTTATATAAGTGGAATCATACAGTATTTGTTTTTGACTGGTTTAATTCACTTACCATAATTTCCCAAGGTTCATCCATGTTGTAACATGTGACTGGATTGCCTTCCTTTTTAAGGCTGAATAATATTCCACTGTATGTATATACCATATTTTGTTTATCCATTCATTTATTGATGGACATTTGGATTGCTTCCACCTCTTGGTTATTGTGCCTGGCCTCTTGTTAAGTGTTAAAAAGCAACCAGGTGTTTAAATAGCAACACAAGAAAGAAGAGAATAAGAACAATTCACAAATTCTGAAGTCAGCCTTTGCCCAACCAAAATAAGCCAAATGTTTAGAAACAACATAAACATTAGGGAGGCTGTTTCCTTCTTTAAAAAAAAAAAAAAAAAAAGAATAAAGTGTTAGAGTCCCTGAATTCAGTTTTCGGTTGATCTGCCTACAGCTACATCAAGGTGGAGAATCCAAAATAAGACAACCTAATTTGCACAACACATTATACTATAGGAGGAGCTATATATTGCTGTATTCTTCAGCTGAAGAGCATTTTGTCAATTTCCGGAGAAGCTTAATACTTTATCATTGGCAAAAATAAGAATGAATTTGTGACCACAAACTTACTCTTTCACTTCTAACATGGATAAACCAGATTCTTGCCCTAAAAGTTCACATATAAGGTTGGAGGAGGAGTCAGGAAGAGGATAAATGGTAACAGGCTTAAATAACTATACAAAATATGATAGGGATATAAAACAGAAATATGTTCAAAATGCTATGAGAACTCCAAGAACAGTAGTTGTTGCTTGTTAGTCTCACCACAACCATTTTTCTCTTTTCTGGCTCTTAGTGTCTTGATTCTAATCCCATCAAGATATTACTCTGGGGCCGGCGCAGTGGCTCACGCCTGTAATCCTAGCACTCTGAGAGGCCAAGGCGGGTGGTTGTTTGAGTTCAGGAGTTCGAGACCAGCCTGAGCATGAGCGAGACCCCCATCTCTACTAAAAAAAAAAAAATAGAAAGAAATTATCTGAACAACTAAAAATATGTAGAAAAAATTAGCCGGGCATGGTGGCGCATGCCTGTAGTCCCAGCTACTCGGGAGGCTGAGGCAGGAGGATCGCTTGAGCCCAGGAGTTTGAGGTTGCTGTTAGGCTGACGCCATGGCACTCTAGCCCGAGCAAAAGAGTGAGACTCTGTCTCAAAAAAAAAAAAAAAAAAAAAAAAAAAAAGATATTACTCTGTCAGGTCACGTTAGGGTAAATTAATTCCACAGAGCTTCTTTAATATCTCACAGTTTTATGACTCTCACAAAGATTTTCTTAAAATTGGGTATACTTAGAACAGCTAGGATTAACTGAATTATATTTAGACTATATTTTCATTATATTTAGGATTCTATATTTAGAATGTAGAAATTTATTTTATAATAGTTAAAATTAACTATCTTTATATTTCCCATCAGTTTTTGTGACAGCACAGCACCAGGGAAAAGACTTCTATTAACTTCAAAGTAAATTCAGAACACTAATATAATCTATCGGAGACAGTCCCCAAGTAGTAAGCATCAAAAATTCACATTGTAAGTCAGTCACCTAGAATACAGAACATATTCTCTCATAGAAAAAAACAAAATTAAGCATGATGTTTAAGCTCTTATGCCACTCCAAAAATATCTATTTAACATGTTAGTTAGTAGATTTACATTACTCACAATTTAAAGAAGACTAGAACAATGAGAATAGCATATTATATTATGTGTTAAAATATGTTTTCATGCATTTGATCAGCAAGTTGAAGAAAACGTAACAAAAATACTATTAAGTAGTAAAAGAAGGAGAAAAAAACCAGTTACTGAGTATTTACTATGTGTTGGATTCAAAGGGTTTAGGTTTGCTAAACCCTTTGAATTTATGAAGTGATTTAATCCTCACCACAGCCCTAAAAGGAAGGTACTGTTATCATTCATCTCTGTCAAAGATAAGGAAACATTATGCAAAGCGAAACCACCAGACCCAAGAGACCGTAGACTGTATAATTCCATTTATACGGAATGTCCAGAAAAGGAAAATTCAGAGACCTAGAAAGCAGATTAGTGGCTGCCTGGGGATTGGGTTAATTAAAATGGGCATGAGGGTCTTACTGGAGGGATGAAAATGTTCCCAAACTGGGTGGGGGATGGTTACACCACTCACTGAAGTTACTATCACTGAACTGTATACTCGAAATGGGAGAATTTTATGTCTTGTAAAAAAAAAAAAAAAATACAGCCATGCACTGCATAATGAATATTTCGGTCAATGATGGACTGCATGTACAATGGTGGTCCCATAAGATTATAACAGAGCTAAAAAATTCCTATCACCTAGTAAGTCACAATGTTGTAGCACAACACATTACTCATGTATCTGTGGTGATGCTGATGTAAACAAACCTACTGCACCACCAGAAGTAAAAAAGCACAGCGTATACAATTATGTACGGCATATAACACATGATAATGACAGTAAATCACTATGTTACTGGTTTATGTAGTTACTAAATTTCATCATTATTTTAGAGTGTACATCTACTTATTAAAAAAAACAAACAAAAACACCTGGCTGTAAAACAGCTTCAGGAAAAAAGCTGGCTGTAAAACAGCTTCAGGCAGGTCCTTTAGGAGGTATCCAGAAGAAGGCATTGTTACCACAGAACATAATAGCTCCATGCATTTTATTGCCACTGAAAACCTACCCGTGGGACAAGATGTAGAGGTGGAAGACAGTGAGATACTGACGATCCTGACCCTGTGTAGGCTTCAGTTGAGAGACAGAGACAGAGAGAGACAGAGAGAGAATGTGTGTGCATGTTAGTTTGCAACGAAAATGTTTAAAAAGAAAAAATTTTAAAAATAGAAAAAAGCTTATAGGATATAAAGAAAATATTTTTGTACACCTGTACAATGTGCTTGTGTTTTAAGCTAAGTGTTATTTTGTAGTAACACTTATATTTTTTACTTTACATTAATTACTTACATGTAATAAATTTTGCGTAGCCTAAGTATACAGTGTTTACAAAGTCTACAGCAAATGTCCTAGGCCTTCACATTCACTCACCATTCACTCACTGTCTCACTCAGATCAACACTCAGTCCTGCAAGTTCTATTCACGGTAAGTGCCCCATACAGGTGTATCATTATTTATCTTTTATACTGTACCTTTTCTATGTTTAGGTGTGTTCAGTTAGTACAGCTATTAGTATATTCTCCTGGAGTCTCTTTACAGACAGTACCATTTAGTAGGCATAGTGAATAACAAAACTAACACAAATTCTGCTCTTTTCAATAAGACAAAATATTGATATTTAACAGAAAATCCCCAGAGATGTAATTGTGTGCTGGAATTAGTTTTCTTACATCCTCTTCTGACATAATGGGGGCAAAATCACACAGTGTAACTCTACATTTTTTACATCTTTGTTCCTTTTATAATAGAACAGAAGACTAACAGAAGAGTTAAAAGCTAAGCCCCTGGATTGCAAGATCATGTTTCACATATCAAAAACAAAAGAACATTAAGGAATAACAGGGAAAATAAAATATAAAGCTTTACAAAAGTTCCTGTGGCCAGTGACATGACACCTGCCAAAGCAGGCTAGTTTATTTCTAGCCTACTTTATTTGTAGAAAATGAATGAAACTGAGGTTACATTTTTGTCACTGACATATTCTACTCTTAATTTTCCATCTAACAGCAATAATTTTAACTTGATCACTATTAAAAAATTACTCATTATATTATGCTCCTTCCCTTTCTGTTAATCAGATTTCAGACTATAGATTTTTTTAAATGCCCTTTTTAATGCCAGAATTTTGATAACGTTATTTGAATTATTGCAAATTATGGTTTTTATAAAAACGCGTATCTGCCTCTTTCAAATTTGCTATGAAAAAAAGGCTAAAATGCCCAACAACAAGATGAAACTTCACCATAATCAGGTAGATTTTTCAGATTGAAATATGCTTCTGCATCCCAGTAATGTAAATGGAAAAGGGGACATGATGATATCAACAGCAAAACTCCACTAACTTACTGAAAGCAATTTGGCCCAAATACAGTGGCGAGATTGTGAACATTCATGCGATTCTGCACATGATGCTTGGCTACTTTTGTCAAGAACTGGCAAAGGTACTTGAGGAGGCAGTAGTGGGTGTCTGGCAGCTCTTTTATTAAGTCTCTTAAGCTGTTCTCCTGAGCGTCATTTCTGCCATCTGGAAAAAAAAAGAATAAAAAATGTTCTCAGGCATAATGCACAGTAACAACAAAGCACGTAGGTGTAACAAATTCTAACATATTATTCAGAAAAAAATCCCTCAGAGACTGAGATAGGCCTTGAATATTTGACTTTCTTTTTATGTTAAAGAATTACTAACTTATTCAAGAAATTCAGAAACCCACAAGCTCTATTCAGTGCAAAAAAATTGTGTTTCAATTTCTTGTTTTCTTCCCCAAAATTAAGATAATGGTTAGGTTTTTCAATCCATAGTGGAATCTTCCATTTGATTTTTGTCTTCAAGTTTGTCAAGAACAAGACTCTCTCAGTTGGGTAAAATTTGATACGAGAGACCTTCCTGAGTCACCATGAGGGACATGATTAGGATACTGTGCCCAGAGAAAACCGAAGAAAATTTTTAAAGTCTTTATATAGCTTTTTAATCTTGACAAAGATCCTCTCCTTGACCGTACTCTAATGAAGCTCCTCTGAGCTATTTTTCAACTAGCCCCTGTATTAGTCATATTCTCAAGAGATTACTTTGATTAAGAATATTGCTAAGTCAGTTTAGCCAAAATCCCCCACCCTTGATATCTGATCACCCTCGATATCTGACCAAATTTCTCATTTCTGACCATCTCCAGGTGATGTCTGATGTCCTTGGTCTGCCTTCAGCTAGAGTCCTGGGAGGTCAGTTTAACCACGAGGCCTCCTTACCCCTGATGTTTCTTCTTAGTAATTTTCCATGCACTGAGTATCGCCCACCCTAACCCTGCTACTTGGCTATAAAATTCCCCCTTTTCCTTGTGTTCCAAGTTGAGCCCAATCTCTCTCCCCCACTGCAAAACCCCAATGCAGTACTCCCTATACCTATCACAATAGTCCTGAATAAAGATGTGCCATTCTTTAACAACTGTCAGAAGGAATAACTTTTTAAAAACAATATCTAACATGTCATATAGTTCAGAATTTGATATGTGACTCTCATACAAAAGCCTGATAATCTTGCACACAGCTCAAAATGTCTAACAATTTGCCAAAATTCACAGGCATACATATGAACAGTTTCTCTTAATTCTCAAAGATTTGCTTTGCCAATACTTAAATGTATTAATAATAAAGCTGCTAACTTATGTAACTTTGTGCACTGCTTTCTATCAGAGGAAAATACAAATCTTTTATAATACATACAGTAATTTAGGGAAATAATCACAATCCATCCTCTTAACAGATGTCTAAGACAATGAAAATTTAATACAGGTATAATTAATACGTAGTTTGGATTTCTTTGTTAAGTCAGCTTTAGCCAGTCAAATGAATAAGAAACAGAAAAGTGAGGCAAATGAGATACAAAGGAAGAGGATTAGTCAATGTTACAAAACACTTGGTTAACATAATGCCATGAGCAGGACGTAAAAACAGAAAACATACGGAAAGTTATATATGAGACAAATTGAGTGGCTGAAGAACACAGGATCAGAATAAAGGCTTGGGAGTCATTTCCTGGGTGAGGAATCTACGTGACCTAAGTGGTACTGCTTGTGATGAAATTGTTTTCCACTGCACTACAATCTTAACAAGCAGGGATATGTACAAAATGGAAATAATTAAGTTGCAGTGATTAAAAATTAACTGAAGTTACCCATTTCTCATGCCATTATAAAAATAAACAAATATACGCCAAGAGAAAACGTAATCTTAGTTTGCCTTTTTCCCTTTTTATGGTGACTAATTCAAAGTGAGTCTGGATGTTTTCAAGGGTATGTGCTCTCTATTTAAAATTATGCTCTAATTCCCACATTTAAAGATACAAGCAACAGCCTTGATAATGGGCCTCTGGCCTTCTGGCTCAACCTGTCAGGCAGGCAACGTGTGAGGACGCTGTATCAAATAGTCTAATTATGAATTTATGACAATAACATCTTTAAAAAAAGCAGCAGCATTTTCATCATTTACTTCAAATTTTTGAAAGATGATAAATAATTTTTGCAGGAAATAAAATTGACAAATAACGGGAAGGGAGACATACATTCAAAGAGTTTCATGCTTAACAAAATCCCTTATGGCATGAATGAAAGAATAAATATATTCTCAAAAGGCAAAAGTACTTGAGAAAGATATATAGCTCCCTCCCATCCAGAAGTATTTCCGTTTCCTGTGATGGAAGATGATTCCACAGATTCGCCCACTGGGCAAGGATGTGAGTATCCTCTACATCAGCAGCTTTGACAGCAGCACACCCATATTTGAACCTTAAATATTTGTAATTTACTTCCTGAATCCTTGTTCAAATATACTGACAATAAAGACCACAATTTATTATCACAACAGTTCTCCTCACCTCTTTTCATACTGATTATGTGCTAACATTCTGAGAATCTGTAATTTGTACTGTGTTTCCAGAAATATGTGGTAAATATCACTCTTACTGCCAGCCTGCAGCAACCTTACAAACAAGATTTCCTACATGTGACAATAACTGCTCAACACCTTCAGAGGAGGCTTCTAGAAGAATGCCTAGGGCAGCATGCCTGGGAGCAGTGTTGGTACAAATGTGCCTACTAAGAAGATGCTTTCTGATACTTGTGAGAAACAAAGTTCATAATAATTACTTTATCATTGTTTGCATTATTTTTTGATTTGCTGATACCTAAATATAATAAACACTGCCTTATTCATTCATACATCCTGTTTTTGGATTTATATTGTTAATTACAATGGCTTCCTAAAGGTCTCATATTATAAAAAAGTTAGCAATGCTTCTACTTTTGGGTCCATGTATTCAAAGTGTACATTTATTGTATACTATGCATGATATCATGCTTTTATGAACCCTATGAAACATTCTAACTGAAGGGGAGACAGGCAATAATCAAATAAATTAAAAATAAATATGTGAAACAGTAACAATGCTATGAAGAAATAAAAAGCAGGGTAAAGTGGACTAAAGCAAGAGTGATGTGGGGGTGGGAAATGTTATTTCATTCATCATGATTTGGGGGGCAGGGTCCCCTGATATAATGACAACTGAGCAGAACTGAAGAAAATGGAGATGTATGTTCCAGTCAGAGGAAACAGCCAGTGCCAAGGCCCTGAGGCAGAGGTCTTGGACCTGGTGCCAACTGGTGGTGGGTGGAGAAGATAGCCAGATATGAAATCAGAAGACAATGCAGAAGGGGAAAGGGCAGATCTGTCTTATCATAAGCCATGGTCTTTTATTTTCTCCCCGAGTGAGGGTTCTGAGCTGTGAGGAGACATGATCTGATCTAAGAGGACCACTCTGGCTTCTGTGCTAAGCCTAGATGGCAGGAAGCACAGTTGAAAGCATGGGGACTACTAGTTAAGACACTATTGTGACAGTCCAGAAGAGAAAGGCTGGTGGCCTGGACTAGGCTGACACTGGTGGGATGGAAACACAAGGCTGGTTTCTGGATATAGGTTGAATGCTCTTGCTTATTTTACATAAAAAAGTTGTTTGTTTTATATATGGAAAATACATGTATGAAATAATCACTCATTTTGCAAAAAATTATTGAATGACTACTCTGTACTAAGCACCTTTCTAAGCATTTGAGATCATCAATAAACAAAACAAACAGAAATCTCTACCCTCATGGAGCTTACGTTCTAGTAAGTGAAACATTAAACAAAAAATATAATAACAGGGCTGAGAGAATTGGTAGTACTTGAACCAGGGTAAGGACTGGTGATTGCAATCATAAATAAGATTATCAAGAAAGCCTCGGGTGGGCACGGTAGCTCACGCCTGTAATCCTAGCACTCTGGTAGGTCGAGGTGGGATGATTGCTTGAGCTCAGGAGTTTGAGACCAGCCTGAGCAAGAGTGAGACTTCTGTCTCTACTAAAAACACAAAAATTAGCTGGGAATTGTGGCCTGCACCTGTAGTCCCAGCTACTCAGGACGTTGAGGCAGAAGGATCACCCAAGTCCAGGAGTTTGAGGCTGCAGTGAGCTACAACGACACCACTGCACTCAAGACAGAGTAAGATTGTCTCAAAAAAAAAAGAAAAACAAGAAAGACTAATTGAAATGTATTTGATATCCACAGTTAAAGTAAAATATCCACAAACTGACATATGTAAGCTCTTTCAGAGTTGGGAGTTACGTTTTAACCATCTTTTAAATACTCTTTATGCCTTGCATATAAAAAGTGATCAAGAAATCATTTTAATAGAATGATGTATATTTTAAAGACATACAGCATGACAAACTAGCATAGGAGTAAAGTGACATCTATATCTCAAATATATTTTAAAGAAATACAGAATAATTTAGTCCATTTAGTCCACAGAACTATCAGACTTGGAGTGTTATTATATAGGAATAAGATTATAGACAATATTTAAAGAAAAGGCTCATTTGGTGGTCAGAATAAGGATACTCAGCAATGAAATTCCACAGAAGGGCCTTAGTAATACAAGTGAAATGTACCTCTGCATATGTAGTATATAAAAATAGTTTTTAACTGTTTTAAATTTGTATTTCTAGAATTGTAATAAAAATTAGAATAATTCATGAGTTTAAATGTTTTAAGAAAATCTTGCAGATGGGAATAATGGTTCCTAATTGAAACAGTCACCATTTTCTTTAACATCAATCTTTTCCTAGGATAAGAACTATCTTTCTCCATAATGAAAAGTATCACTTCAAATTATTCAAGTTTTCTTGAGAGCTTTCATTTGTTGTTGGCTAAATCTGACCCATACCTCAAGCTACAATGCAAACATTCAACTAGCATAGTGTACATAGTGTACAGAGAAATCAGCACTTGGAAGACTGTACCATACTTTTGTTCCAGGTTAAGTAGCAAACACTGAACCATGTGACAAATATTTGCCCTTCTTAAAAAAAAGATTATGATCATAATCAGCAGTGCTGCACCTGTATCACGGGCTATATCACAGATGGCACCTAACTCTAATCTTGACATTTATCCTAGTGTTTGTCACATGCCTGGACTTTTCAATGGCTACGAAGTTATACTGTACTTCTAATCTTAGCCTCAAGGAGAGAGGAAAAAAAAAAAAAGAACTCGCAAAATGCTAAGCTCTATCGTGATATATCTCAGAGCCATGAGAAGGTCAGCTGTTAAAACCACCAAAATGTTTAGCCTCATGGTGCCACATTTATCAAAGTAGCTTTTTTTCCCCTCTCATTAAGCCTCACAAAAATATTTATGAAAACTTGCTAAAGTATTAGATAGTATAATGAGCTGTTGCCGATGAAGAGATGAAGCTTTACAGATGAAGAGAGGTCACAAACCTGAGAATGTGAGCAGTTTCTAGAAGTTGAGAAGCTAGCAAAGAAACAGGGACCTCAGCCTCAGAAACTGCACAGAGCTGAATTCTGCCAGCAACTTGGATGAGTCTGGCAGTAGATTCTTCCCCAGAACAGTCAGACAAGAGCTGTCAGACAAGAGCCTAGGCCGTCACCTTGATTTCGGCCTTGTGAGACCTGGAGTAAAAGAACCAGCTGAGCTCACACACTTCTCACCCACAGAACAGTGAGATAATAAATTTGTATTGTTTTTAAGCCACTAAATTCCTGGTAATCTGTTAAGGCAGCAATAGTAATTGAATACATCCCCAGTTAGAGAGGACCAGACTGGAAGAGAGGTTGATTTACTTGTGCACATTCACCTCGCTACCAAATAGCTGAGGCACAATTGAAATCCAAGCAGTCTGACTCTCAGAGCACATGGTTTGATCAGCGCACTCTCACAGAGGTAGCTGTCATCATCATAGCACCTAACACGGTATCTAATACATGCAAACATTTAAGAAATGTTCCCTCAATCAATAAATAAGCAAAATTGTTGAGTGTGTGTGGGGAGGTGATAATCTTAATTCATTTGTGATAAACTATAGCTTCTTAGGTTCTAGAGATTTGAGGGAAAATATTTTAATAAAAGCCTATAACAATGTCTTGGCACAAATGTATTTCTTTCTAAATATGCATTCACAGATGAATGGGAAAAATCATAAATGTCTGCTCACTGGATCAGACTGGGTTTTACCTCTGTCTTTCATTTCCCAGGGGTGAAACCACTTCTTTAGACGAGAAACTTATGTATATAATTTCATCTCATGATTAATGGAATTGGTGTTTTCCTATGCAATAGGAAAGGTTTATATTTTTACAGATCTCTCACAACCCATGACTGTGACAAGGTTCTCAAAGGCCTCACACAAATTTCTCGAAGGGCAGGATGATAAAGTAACTAATAAAAATTAATAAGTTACAGTCTCTTCTTAGATATTTTTAAGGAAACTACCTATCTTATCATTCTGATTAGAGTCTGCAAAATGCAGAGGTATATTTACTGCCAAATTAGCCAATATTTACACTGACACTCCTGCCCCCAGAAAGAACCTGCATGTTCAAGCAAGAGCAAATGCCTGCAGAAAGAACGAAGAATTAGGTGGTATTTTACATTTCAGTTCTATATCCCAAAACAAACTCCTGATAATGCCAAAACAGTAGCTCAGCAAATTTATTTTGTGGCTATTTATCTACTGGGTGCTGAATGCTTGTCAGTGGGAGCAGGTGGCACCAATAAAAATTATAAGAAAAATATAAAATATTCTAACTAAATTTCAAACTTGGAAGCTCATATCTAGGCTAGCTGTTAGCATTTAAGCATTTAACAGCTGAAGAACCTTGTTTGTATGAGAATGTAAGCACACAGGAGACTGGGAAAAGCAATCATAGCATATAGGAAAGGGAACCTCCCACAATATAATACGATAATCTTGAACAATGTGGGCAATATCCCAGCTAATAAAGCTTGGCTTTCTCCATAAATCTAGTGCTATATTAAATGGGCAAAGTACAATAAGTGTGTAGTTTCAGTTGAAATCATATTAACACCAGTTGTTTTCTCCTAGGCAATATTGATTAAATACCCAGCTGTAAGTAAGGAGCCTTGGCGTCATCTGAGTTAAACCATCAAGCCCAGAGTGATTTAAGCCTATTTCATACGTGTCCTCTTTCTCCCGCGAGGGCCTCAAATTGTTTATGGACTCATTGTAAAGGGCTGATTATTTCCATTGGCTCAGTTGTTCAAAACACAGCTTAATAGAGTTAGGGCAGAGCTGTAGGTGGCTAACAAGCTAATCATTTGGCATCCCTTCAAATTGATATTCATTAAACAAATTTTCAGTATTTATTTTATGTGGGTTGACGTTCTGCTAATACAAGGTGTACGTTTTTTAAATAACTCATTGTTGGCTATTATGTCTTCTCCTCTTCTAACATAAAAGCATTAATAAAAAACAAAGAATTTACTAAGGATTTAACCCAGGTCACAATGATTCATTCCAAAATTCCCAAATAGACATTATTTTCTTGGCCTTGGAGCTGCTAGTTCTCTGCTCTATTTTTCTTTTTCAAGCATATAATCTTCCTCTATTATAAAATTCTATTGCCTTTACTATGAGGATGGCTAAAATAAAAAAGACAGACATAAATAGGTGTTGGCAAGGATATGAAGAAATTAAAATTTTCATTCATTGCATCATGGGAACGTAAAATAGTACAGCTATCCTGGAAAAATAGTTCTTCAAAATGTTAAAACATAAAGTTACCATATGATCCAGCAATGCTATTACTAGGTAGATACCCAAGAGACATGAAAGCATTACGTTGGCAAAAAAAACTAGTACAGAAATGTTCATAATAGCAAAAAAGTGGAAATAACCCAAATGTCCACCAGCAGCTAAATGGATAAATAAAATGTGGTATATTCATATAAAAATATTAACTATCCATAAAAAGCAATGAAGTATTTATATAAATGCTACAACAAGGATGAACCTTGAAACATTATGCTAGGTCAAAGAAGCCAGTCATAAAAGACCACATATTTGTGATTCTATTTATATGAAATGTTCAAAATAAGCAAATCAATACAGATAGAAAGTAGATTAGTGTTTGCCTTGGACTGGGGGTGGTGGGAGCAGGGAGGAATGGGAAGTGACTGGTAATAGGCAACGGGTTTCTTTCTGGGGTCATAGAAACATTCTAAATTTAAACTTTGGTGATGTTTGCACTCTGCGAATATACTAAAAACCACTGAATGGTACGCTTTAACAGGATCAATTTTATGGTAGGTAATTTATGTATCAAACACAAGCTGTTATAAAGAAATTCTGTTGACTTTAAAAATCAAGAACGTCGGAGGATCTTTCAGTTAAAGATGACATTATTTCAATTGAAGATGAATGTATATTTTTCCTCCTAATACCCCACTAAAATGACAATAAAATTTTTTTTACAAGGAATAAGCCCTCAAGGATAAAGAGAACAGCCTAAAAGATGACAGTAATATGAAGAATTCTAGCAAATTTATATATGCACATGCAGACATGCACTCAAGGACTTCAAGATGAGTGTTCTTATATAGAATAATGTGCTTGGTCATGGCTTCTCTTTCCAGGCTTGCACAACCTCACCCACTACTTACTATCTCACAGTTAAAGGCCATCATAAGGAAAATAAAGATGTACACTTGTAATCAGCAAAGAAAAGATCGTCTAGTTATTAGGACTTACAATCTCAGAGGTCATGGGGGCCTATAAATAAAATAATATTTTTCCTGTCGCATGGATCTGCATGAAGGCAGGCTAACTGAAATGTTGCCAAAATGTATGGAGTCACGTGTGGAAACCTGGGTTTCCTGGTACCACATTTCCAATTTATTCCAGTGGAAGCTTTGCATATCTTATTGGCATCTTGGGCAGATAGGTAGATGTTAACTCTTTAATTTTGCTCTAGGTTTAGGTCTCTACAAAACAAAAAGAATAGTTTATACATTTGGTTGGCATTCCTTACAGAAAACCTAAAAGGCACATGCTGAAAATGGAAAGGACTAAAACTTGGAGTTTAATATGATTCTGTTTGTCATAGAAACAGATTTGTGAAGGTTGAATAATTTCAATAGAAAAGAAGCTTCTTAGTAAGGAATTAACCTAGGGGAGGAAATATGTCATATGCTTCCTATGGAGCTCATGCTATTCAAGGAATGACATTTAATAACCAGTATTTAGCCAGCATTTATTCACATGGTCCTTTAAAATCTGCGAGGCAAAACTATAGCTAACCTCAAACATCACAAATGGCATTATAATAGTGTGGATAAAAAAGAGAGACTTACCTCCAAGTTACCTAGTGAATTCCTCATGTAATGTGGAAAGAAACTCAAGGCTCAGGTGTGAGCTAGTTTATTAAATTAAATTTCTTTACAATTAGCCATGGTACTGATTAAAATGCCCCTATTATTAGGATGGGTTTCTTAAGAAAAACAGTAATAGTTGCTGTCTAAATTATCAAATGCTCATAAGCTAAAACTCACAGGCACTTAACTCTCAGATATTGTTTGCACAGCTGCTATTATAAAATTTCTGTCCCGTTTAAAATCAAGTATGGGATGGGGAGTAAAAAAAAGGGTGAATTTCCATTTAAAGAGACAGACTGATCATTTGTGTTTGTCTAGTCTTCTTCCCAAGACTTCATAGAAATAACAGTAAAATGATGCTTAAAAAGTATAAGTCCCAAAGGGCAAAAAAAGAACAGTAGAGAAGACAGAATTAGATGAGATTTCAAAGACATTTGGAAGTGGATGCAAGTGACTGAAAACAATGTTTCAAAGCCTGTCAGACTTAGGGAGTCTTCCAACACATCTGCACCCAGGCAAGCAAGCTCTCAGGCGGGAGTGCTGACGGTTAGTTTCTGGGTAATAACCAAAGGATTCTGGGAAACCTGAGATAGCTAAGGGCTAGCGTGAGGAGCACAGTTGAAAAATGCAGGATTAGTGGAAGCCTGCTAAGAAGTAATAAGCCCATGAGCAAGCACACTTCCCACCTCCCTCTTAGTCCTGCTCTTCAAAAACTCAGACAATGAAGAGAAAAATATGGTCACATACTGACATTTGGGGATCCCCAAATGAAACAGCTAGATTTCCCCTGCTGTACTATCTAATCCTTCTAAAATGAAGTACACCAAGAGACAAACCCCTAGTCTTCTTTACAAAATGTTTTTCTTAAATCAAAACAGCTACAAATCACTATATGTTTGAATAAAGAGAGACAAAAGGAAAACCCACAGATCACAGAGAGAAAAGAAAAACTTAAGCAACAAGAACAAACCCATGGCCATGTGTGGTGGCTCACACCTGTAATCCTAGCACTCTGGGAAGCCGAGGAGGGAGGATTGCTTGAGCTCAGGAGTTCAAGACCTGAGCAAGAGTGAGACCCCATCTCTACAGAAAATAAAAAAATTAACCAAGTGTGGTGGTGTGTGCTTGTAGTCCTAGCTACTCACGAGGCTAAGGCAAGAGGATCACTTGAGCCCAGGAGTTTGAGGTTGCAGTGAGCTATGACGACACCACTGCACTCTAGCTCGGGTGACAGAGCAAGACTCTGTCTCAAAACAAAAACAAAAACAAAATACACGAAAATAGGGTGTTTCATAAAAGGAACAGAAAACAAGAATATTTTGGATACGAAAAATAAAGCTACAATTTAAAAAACAAACAAATTTGCTGGGAAATAAACTTGAGAAAATTTCATAGTAAACAAAAGTAATAAGACATTTTTAAAGGAATTATATGTAATATAGGGAAGGTAATACAAGAAAATTTCCAAGACCAAAAGAAAGTATTTTCCAAATTGAAGGGACTTACTGAATACTTAACACAATGGATAAAAATAAAAAGACTCCAGGAAATGGCAGGTCCAGGGAGAAGACTCGTGAGGAAAAACTCAGGATGGTATTTATAACCAATCCAGGTGGGAGCAAAAAAAAAAAAAGGACTCCAAGAATTATTTCCCAGAAATAAAGAATTGATAAATTATTTGATAATTTTGAAAAAAAGTTAATAGTGGAGCTACTGGAACAGTTGGGCGGGGGGGGGAAGAACCCTGAAGATAGGTTTACATAAAATCATGTCAGTGAAAATGTAAGACAAATATTAGTATCAGGAAATATCTCACACACAAACACACCCCTTTATAGTTAAAACAAGTCAAACAGTAATTAAAAATTTAACTAAAGTTGTGATACAACAATATTAGGAGAAACTGGAATGAATGAAAATGTAACATTATATAGAGCTAATTCTATATATTTCATAAGCAGAACTGATGAGATGTTCAAAAGTGAGCAATCAAAATATACCACTATTAAGTATATTATTATGTTTGTACCCTCATAATACCCTGAAATAAAAAAAAAAAATACCAAAAGCACAGCTAAGCCAGTTAAAAGTGATTTCTTCTGGGAAAGAACTGAGGAGTGCCAAAGGGTGTGGTAGGGGATCTGATTTTCTTTAGAAATCTATTTTATTTTTTATAAAATTATATTACTTTAATATGATTTCTTTAAACAGAGAAAAATATGTCCATTGAAGATGTTGAATTTTATTGAGGGTAATAAAATAACTTAGGAATGTGCCACTTCAGTATTTAATTCACAATTTTACTGGAAGATCACCAAATCCAATTACATTTACCCCCACCCCACCACACACACACTATGCTCACTGTTCAATCACACACCTATGCTTTCAGAATGCCTTTGTTCATGCAATCCTCTCTGCCTAAGCACATCACCTATGGGATTCTACCAGTCCTCCAAAGCCCAACTCAAGTACTACCTTTTCCTTAAAACCCTTCTGATCGTCTGACTTAGAAATTCTGATTCCTCTCTCCCTCAACTCCACTTTATTCTGCGTATCTTGGCTCTTTGTGTATATGTTGTATTTTCCTAACAAAACTGTGAACTCGTTGGCAGAACAGTGTCTTAATTTTCAATGTGAGCAATAAAATACCAAACCTAATGCCTTCACTGCAATGTAACAATTGAAAAGCAATTTATCAGTCACTGACTTAATCTCCCCCCCAAAAAGACCTATGCTATATATAACATGCAATATACATTTGTAGGCTTAAACTTTTATTAAAATTATAAAAAATAAAAATTATTGATAATTGGTAGCCAATCCAAAAATATTCCCAAAAGAATTTATAGCAGGTTTAATCCATCTTGTGTTATTTATCAACTCAACCAACAATTGAAAGTTCAAGTTTCGATTAATTTGGGCAAGAATCTTAAAGTCTTCATCTTAACTCCAAGTTGAAACCAATTTTTTTTTCCTTTCCCTTCTCTTTCCTAATCATTAGGCAGGTAATTGCATTTATTCTTGTGTAAGTAACTCTCTGTAATTTAAGAGACAGGGAAGTTAGAATAGAGAAAGGGTAAGAGACCAATTTTAAGCTTGAAGGTGAAAAAAAATGGAGGGAATCACACTAAATGACTTGTCTTTTTATAACCAACAAAGCAAGGGGCAGGGGTGAAGACTGAGGATGAACTGGGACATAAGCACAGGGAAGGGAGATCACATTAAGATACGGGCCGGGCGCGGTGGCTCACGCCTGTAATCCTAGCTCTCTGGGAGGCCGAGGCGGGCGGATTGTTTGAGCTCAGGAGTTCGAGACCAGTCTGAGCAAGAGCGAGACCCGTCTCTACTGAAAATAGAAAGAAATTAATTGGACAACTAAAAATACATAGAAAAAATTAGCCGGGCATAGTGGTGCATGCCTGTAGTCCCAGCTACTCGGGAGGCTGAGGCAGAAGGATCGCTTGAGCCCAGGAGTTTGAGGTTGCTGTGAGCTAGGATGACGCCACGGCACTCTAGCCCGGGCAACACAGTGAGACTCTGTCCCAAAAAAAAAAAAAAAAAAGATACAGATGCCCATGTCCCATCCCCACAGATGAGGATTTAATAGGCCTGCAGTGTGACTAGATCTCTGGGATTTTTCTAAGCTTCCTAGGCAATTCTTATGGGCTGTCATGGTTGAGAAGCACTGGTTTGGCATTTTTAAAATATTTATTATATGACTGGCATTGTTCTAAGTGTTTTATGTGGATAAATGCTTTGAATATCCACAATAACCTCAGGAAGCAAACATCACTATTATCTCCATTTAACAGGGAAACTAAGTGTGGTGGCTTAAAAATGTCCACAAAGCTTGACACATCTCCTTTCAAAAGATAGAGCCTAATTCCCCTCCCCTTGAATACAGACCAGATTAATGACTCACTCCCAAGAAATAGGGTACAAATGATGCTATTTGACTTTTGGGGCTACATCATAAAAAGGACAGCTTCCATCTCTCTCTTGAATTGCTCACTCTGGGGGAAGCTAGCTACCATGTTATCAGAACACTCAAGCTGCCACCTGGAGAGGCCCATATGGAGAAGAGTTGAGTTTCATTCTCCCAAGAGCAGCATTAAATTGCCAGTCATGTGAGTGAGCCACCCTGGACACAGATCCTCCAGCCCCAGTCAAGCCTTCAGATGACTGTAGCCCTCGCCAACCCCTTGACCACAACTTCCTGAGGCCTTGAACCAGAACTGCCCAGCTAAACCACACCTGAATTCTTGACTGATAGAAACTATGACAGAAAATATAAGTTTATTGTTTTAAGCCACTAAATTTTGTAGTAATTGTTATGCAGCAATAGATAACTAACACAATAAGGCAAAAAAAGATTAAGTAACTTGGCCATACTAATGCAAAGAACAAAGGGCAAACTGAGATTTGAAATCAGTTAGAACAGAGGCAGAGCCTATGCTCTAAGCCTCATGCTATAATTACTTACTTCAACATGGAGATTACATTGCTTCTATCTCATTAGAGCTGGTGCAAAGATTTAAAAAGATTATATAAGCAAAATATCTGCTACATATAAACTAAATAGTAGGTAGTCAATAGCACTATTATCATCACTAAAAGGAATATATTCTCAAAGAAAATCAATATTAAACACAAAGAAAACCTACAAAAATTATCTGTACAAATAAGGAAAACACATCCCAGTATCATTTTTTCCATAGTATACATTTTAAACTCATTCCTTACTCCTAGCCTCCCTAGACATTAAGGATGTCAAAAGACAAAAACAGACAAAAACATATCAATTCTATAAGAATGATTTCTAGCCCAGACACTACCTAATTAACATCCCACTGTAGGCTTTTTACTAATTTATTTTTCAAACATTTATCAAAGTTGGTAAATTTTTAAAAGCACAGTGTTATGAACAGAATTTTCTACCTCCAAAATTTACAGGCTGAAGCCCTAACCCCCATGTGACTACATTTGAAGATACAGTCCTCCGTTAAGGAGGTAACTAAGGTTAAATGAGGCCATAAGGGTGGGCTCCTAATCAGATAGGAGTGGTGTCCTTGTAAGAAGAGGAACAGAAACCTGGAGTCTCCAGCGTGGAGAAAAGGCCCTGTGAGTACATAGCGAGAAGGTGGCCAGCTTAAAGACAAGGAGAGCGCCCTCACCAGAAACTACCTCTGTCAACATCTTGATCTTGGACTTCCGGCCTCCAGAACTGCGAGAAAATAAATTTCTGTTTTTAAACCACCCAGAGTGTGTTATTCTGTTATGGGAGCCCTAATACACTCAGCATAATAGAAAAAGCTTGGCATTTAGAGCCCAGCAGATCCCAGCTCTGCTCATTCTAGCTTCTTGCTCTTTGGCAAGTAACTGAGCTTCACTTTCCTTACCTACGAAATATTTGTAGGAAGAGCTGTAATAGTAGTTAGAAACCAAACACAAGTACGTAGGCAAAATCTTGGCACAGAACAGGCATTTAAATTGTGATGAAAGAAATAAAAAAATTAGCTTATCGTTATTATCTATTTGTATCTATAATATTGTCCAAACATAACTGATGCTCGGAATTACAAACACTGATGAGTCTAAATAGATGACTATGAAATACACATCTTCATCCAGACGACCGAAATAAAAGTTGTACCCTCCTTTCACAGACTAATGGACCCTTCTTAGCTAAAAGACGCCAAAAGTTTTAAGTTCCTGGCCATGACAGGACAGATGCTGGCCACGTCCCATTCGCTTCTACCTCCCTTCTCCTTACTAATCATTACTAGAGTTATCTAGTAATAGTTTATCTAGGGCTGACTTGAGAAGAACAAAAGGCCAGAAGACTTCTTCACTTATTTCATCCCACGCCGGTGCCTTCCTCCTGTTTTTATGGTTCTGACATGATGGCTATTTTGGACCCTAAAGAGTTTCTTCTTAATAAACAACTGCCTTCTGTGGATTGGTTCTGGCCAGTCTCCTAAAGATGTGCAGTTAAAGGACTCGTGTCCTACATTTCACCTTTTTACATATAAGACCTAATTATAATACATTTAAATGTTAAATCTCCATCCCAAAGTGATCACGAGATGTATGTTACATACATGTAAACCTAATACGCATACATGTGGGTCTCCTTCATAAATACTCATAGCTCCCCTGCAACCTGTTGAATATGTATACTTGAGCAACCTCTTCGACATAAATTCCTGTCTTACCTCTCCCTCCCCCCTTAAAGTGCCTGTCTCACTTCCCAGCCTGTCAGGAAGGCCAGCCTGCAGGTTGCAACCCTTTATAAGAAATAAAGTCTCCTTGCTAAATTGACAGACTTCGTGACTCTTGACAGTTGATGATCCCTAATCCCTCTCATAAGCACTGACCTTCATTTTACTTGTCCATTTAAAATAAGTTCTTCATCACGGCCTCCAAAAAATCCTCCCCTTTTAACTTCCATTATTTTTATTAAGGGATCAATTGTCAAGATGCCACATCAGGAATGTCTCCTCTTTGATAAAAACAGCTAGATCTCTGAGGAAGGCACTTACTAAAGCCCCTACAAGATCATCAGATCCTACTGTGAAATTAAATAATTCAAACTTAAAGCTTCTGGAACTGTAAATTATCACAGCCTTGACAGGAATGTGACTGTGTGGCCTCAGTCACGTAGCACGCAGCTTCAACTTCTGCCTCTCCGATTATAGATTAACTCCTTTATTCCTATACTGTAGATTAGAAAATACTGAAAGGTGGCAGAAATAATATTCCCCTTAGGGAATGTTAAAGCAATCTTCCTTGGGCTTGTTACAGCAAGCTGCAGTCAAACAAATCACTATAACGTATATACTGACCTCCTATGAAAAATGTTGTAACCCTGCTAAACTTCTGTCTCTGCCTGTATAAGTGAAGCTTTAACTTTTCCATGTTGGAGCACTGGCCCTAATCCTTTGGAGTCTGTGCTTCCCAGGTAGCTATTGTCAAGCTTTGCCCCCCAAAAACTCTATACTTAATCATATTTTCTGAATCTCATCATTCAAGATTGACACCACCAAGTTTAACAGCATCTGAGCCTTTGGAATAAATACCAAATTCACCTGGAGGTAGGGAAGGAGTATTAGTCAGCCACAGAAGGTTCCTAGAAAGTGGAAGGCTGTCTCTTCCTTTCAGGACAAACGATCAGGTCTGACAAGCTGAAGCATTTTAAAACGTCAAGGCCCCACCCTGGGTATGGACAGAAAAGAGAAGATTTTAATTACTGAAGACAAAAGCATAATAGTTGCCCCAGGCCTTGTCTAAGCATTAGCTTTGCAAGATGCCCTCCCTGGTGCTACTACAACCTTGCCTCAAAACTTTCTTCCTGGATCAAGTTCACAGCTAATGGGTGCAGAGTGCACTGTCTGGGGGATGGGCACGCTTGTAGCTCTGGCTTGGGCGGTGCAAAGGCAATATATGTAACCAAAATCTTTGTACCCCATAATATTCTGAAATAAAAAAAAAAAAAAAAAAAACCTTCTTCCTGATGTATTAGCACGCGTTCACAGCAGCCTGACAAACTGGCCATCTGCCGCCACATGGTTCTGGGGTCATTAGAGACATGGCAGTCCTTACATGTCAAGTCCCCAGACTCAGTTCTCCCTTTGGCAGAATGAGTTTTGGGGGTCCTGAGATTTTTATTTTTTTCTTCCCATACCTTCCTTTAAAATCCCATTACCAGTTTCTATTTTGAATGATGAGAAAAAAAGCTTTGGCAATGGATAGTGGTGATGGTTGCAGAACACTACACACGTACTTAATGCCACTGAATTTTACTTAAAAATGATTAAAATGGTAAACATTATGTTATGTATATTTACCACAATTTTTAAAATTCCATTTCCAACTCTTAGACAGGTCTTAGGACCATGTCCTGGATTTCTGTTAATCTTCTAGATATTCTTTCTGTACCTAGCATCTTCCCATTCAACCACCTTACACAGCACTGCCTAAAATACTGCTTCTATCACATGAACTATTTCTTCAA
Source organism: Propithecus coquereli (assembly GCF_000956105.1). Lineage (NCBI taxonomy): Eukaryota > Metazoa > Chordata > Mammalia > Primates > Indriidae > Propithecus > Propithecus coquereli. Next base: position 6,265,582 of record NW_012148174.1, read on the forward strand.
AAAATTTAGTAATTATACATAAATACACATTCCTTAGACAAATATTCAAGATACTGTACCATCTGGTCTCAATTTACTTTTTCGATCATATCCTTTGCAAATCTCTCTTAGCTACAGATAGCTTTGTCAGACAATTCTTAGTGTTTCTGCTCATGCTCTTTCCTCACCTAAAAGGTTTTCCTCCCTATTCTGGTTAATCTTACGTACTTCAATCTTACTGGTTCTATAAAATATATTCTGACCACCATCATCCAGATTGATTTCCTTCTCGCCTTGTTAGTTATGAAGGAGCTCAGGAAACTTCACCCAAGAATGACTCCTTGGTGTAAAGAGTATTTTGAATTAAAGCCCCTTACAGATCAACAGGCCCTTGGAATGGGCTTTCCCTCTATCCGCATAATCAGACAGACCCATCAAAAGAACAACCAGCTTCCCTTTTCTTCCCTGTTATCTCATTATATTGCAGGAAAGAAAATCAAGAATGCAACCAGACCTGGCCCAAATCATTTTAAGCATAATACGTGTCTCTCAGGTTAATTTACAAGTCACTATGTTTCCCCCAGCCATTCATCCTCTCTAGCAACCATTTTTGCCCCTAAACAGAATTACCTATATTCCTCATCTCCTTCTCCCCTCTAAAAAGAGGGTATAATAATATCTGGATCCCATCAGGATATTGGGAATCACTCTGTGATTCTCCTTGTGCACACAGTAAATAAACCTCTTCCTCTTATTAATCAACCTTAATTGTGAATTGATATTTCAGCAAACTTTCAACGGGAAGTTTGCTGAAATATCACCCCCAGTTACCATTGACTGGACATTCTTATTGCTCATTTGAAAAACCGTTGTAGAATATACAGAACACAAATTCTACCTCCTCAATTAAATCACACACCCCTTGAAATTAAGATGTGTAATCTTTTATTTCTTTGTATATCCAGTATCTACATAGAACTGTGGTCTCCAACCCCTGGGCCAAGGCCCAGTTCTGGTCCGTGGCCTATTAGGAACTGGGCCACACATCGTCGCCTGAGCACCCCCTCCATCCCTTGGCCATGGAAAAATTGTCTTCCATGAAACTTAGGAACCAGGCCACACAGGAGGAGGTGAGCGGCGAGGGAGCAAAGCTTCATCTGTATTTACAACCAGTCCCTATCACTTGCATCACAGCCTGAGCTCCCCCCACCCCACACTCAATAGAAAAATTATCTTCCATGAAACCTGTTCCTGGTGCCAAAAAGTTGGGGACCACTGATATAGAAGGTACTAAAAAAAAAAAAAAAGATAGACTTATCTAATTCCAAGTCATCAAATAACAATAAAAATACTCAATTACAAGATAGAAATAATTATAGAAGAATTTTTCAATATGGAACATTCAAATAAAGACATTTCTAGTTAATCCAAAATTAAATGAATCCTATTCTTACACTAATTCTTACACTAATCCTATCACTTACAATTCATACCTACTTCCAAAACACACCTGAGATTATAAAAATAGAAAGTACAGACCTGGGGCCAAAATGGCTGACTAGATGCAGCTAATATGTGTCTTTTACACGGAGAGGAACCAAAATAGCAAGTAGTTATTCACACTTCAATTAGATTATCTAAGAGAGAACACTGGGATTAACAAGCCTCAAATATATCACTTACCAAATGTCACTTAATGACACAGAAAGCCAAAGCACTGTAGATAACCAGAACAAATCGTTCTGTAATTTTTGCTTCCATATTGTATCACTATTACCAATATTTAATAATTTTATGTTATCTATGATTATATCATGCATTTTTCAAAAAACGAAAATCATTTTTTGAAAAATAAAGTGGCCAAATAAGATTACAAACAAAATAACAATTTTTCCTGTTGCATCACTGTTATGGATTGAATTGTGTTCCTCCAAAATTCCTATGTTGAAACTCTAACCTCTAGTACCTCAGAATGTATTTGGGGCCTTTAAAGAGATAATTAAGGTTAAATGAAGTCATAAGGGTGGGATCCTAATCCAACAGGACTGATGTCCTTATAAGAGGAAGAAACATCAGGAGAGCGCCCAACACAGAGGATAGGCCATGTGACGACATAGCAAGAAGGTGGCCGTTTGCAAGACAAGGAGAAAGCCTCACCAGAAACCAATGCCGCTGGCACCTTGATCTCGGATTTCCAGCTTTCGAAACTGTGAGAAAATAAATTTCTCTTGTTTAAGCCACTCAGTCTGTGCCATTTTGTTAGGACAGGTCTAGCAAATTAACACAACTTGGGGCTGAGGCCCCAGACATAAAAAACAAAGGTTGTGATAGGCCCACACACTCTACAAAGAGGTAATAGAATAGCTATACAGAACTTGTTAAGGTGAGACCAAAAACAGGTCTGGAAGCCTTGGGCCATCCATCTATCACCTATGTCAAGGACATTTAAGCAGAAACATGAAATTTAAAATTTGAAGTTAAAGATTAGAGAGTAAGGATTTGTTTAAAGGGAGAGTTGTTGGAGAAATAAAATGCTTCCCCTGACTGTCCCCAAGCCAAGTGAGGGGCATCAGAGAACCACGCAGGGAGTTTGAACAGCCTAAAACTCCTGAAAGAGTCCAAGACATCTGAAAGAGTCTAACACAGACAGGCTGGCTAAAGGTGCCTTGGGTGGCAGCACAAAGAAACAGGGCTCTGCTCTGGGACTGACCTCCGTTTTAAGAACTTAGCAAGGATGTGCATGTGTTTCCCGAGGACCAGATGGGAACTCTGAAGAAAGAAACAAGATGTGGGTAATTTTCTAAAAGAACTACCTGGTGTAGCCAGGGGCTGCGGAGGAGTGAGAAGAGGCCAGGTGAGAAGGCACTGCTGACCTGAGCGCCTTGGGGAGCTACCGAGAGATCTCCCTCCCTAGTGGATGCCCAGTGGGGGTGATCAGTGTAATTTTCCAACACAACCTCACCACTCTTACCTAATATTTGAAAATGGTCTTTCGTGGGGTAAAGTATTTCTGGCACCTTCTTCCTCATCCTATCTTGTCTTCTCACGTATCTCATTCTTTTACTACATGTGAATGTTTATACCACTGCTGTACAGGAATGTGGCTTCCTTTTTTTTTTTTTTTTTTTTATTAAAAACAAAAAGAAATAGGGTCTCGCTACACTATGTTTTTTCCCAGGGTGGTCTTGAACTCCTGAGCTCCAGAGGGAGTGTGGGACTACAGCTGGGACTATAGGTGTACACCATCACACCCAGCTTAAGTAACATCCTTAATCTGGCAACTAACACTCTTAGAAATACATTTTTCCCTTTCCTCTTTGACTTAAGAAAAATAAGGAAAGAAATAGCTCTTCAAGGATAAATAATTCTTCTCTTACCATATTTAGGCCTTCCTAAATATGGTAAGAGAAACTCAATAATGTTTGAGGGAGAGAATTCAATGTTTATGTCCATAATTACTACACTTAAAAAAGGAATTCCTTCTTATAAAATCACTTCATACATCAATTTTTACCTCACAAAACGAAGACAATTATTTTAGGACTCAATCTTGCTTATGAGAAAAAGCAAGCACACCAGAGAGCTTTCAGTCTCAAAGGTCACTAAACAACCACAATTTGATTAATATTTTTCTAAATTCTTCTTCTTTTTCTTCTCATTCCTTGTATGGCAGTCACTAGTCAGAAAAGAATTTCTTTGACCCAAAAGCATCACAGCTTCTCAATATTATATTACTGAAGGATTCATATGCCAGTGATCTCAGAAATTCCATTTAATAATGGTATTTCATACTCGGTTTAGTATTATTTTAGGTGGGAGATGAGGGCCTAGAGTAAAATAGCAAGGCGATAGTTACGGAAAGACCGTAAGTATTTAAGAGCTTATTTTCATATTTAACTTTTAAGTATTTAAAAGCTTAGTTTTCACCAGAAAATAAAATTGTTTTAACTCCTGAAAGGATTTACCACACTAACCCTGAAAGAGCTGAATGAATCGAGTATGTAACGCCGAGGTGATCACCCCATCCGGCAGCTCCCTCAGGAAGAGCTTCAACAAACTGGCTGCTGAGCAGATGTCGCCATCTCTCCCGAGCTCCACAGGCTCTCCGCTCTCGAACTTCAGTCGCAGTTGTTCCACTAGCTTCGCGTTACCATTCACTCTAAAAAGGCCTTCTTGAGTGAGTCCTGGAACAGCAAAGTAGACACAGAAAATAGAGGTTTTTCACAAACAGAGACAAAATCTAAATAACAACAACAACAGGAATAAATAAATCTCAGCATAGGATTCTCTGACTAGTATAATTATCGATCACTGGAAGATTTTTGCATTTTATAAAAATGTTTTCTTACAACAATCGGTTTTCATACCCACTACATATCAACTAAAAAGATCATATGATTATTATAAAATCTGACCTCTAAAAATAAAGCCTATGCCATATACAAACATAGAACATATAATACTACACAAAGAAATTTAATTTATATAATCACAGTACATCACAGAAACTTACCCTGGGCTCTAATAGTAGGTTAGCATTTCATGAACAACTATTTTCAAGTATGACATGTATGGTAAGAAACTTCTGAACTATATGTGATTACCTTTATAATAGTTTGATTAAGAAATAAGCAATATTTCTTCAGTAATCACTAAATTCAAAATGGAAGACTGCAAGAGACTATGGAGTGGCATAAGACTAGATCCTTAAGTCAACTGAGAGGCATATCAGTGTCAGCTGGGGTTAGCAGAGAAGGCCTCCCGGAGGAGGTAAAGTTAACCTTTGGCTAAAACATAAGCAAAATGGAAGCGCTGAGGCTAATGTAGTGTGAATCTAATGTAGCTTAAGCTGCAGGTTTCCTCATTTTCTTGGGCCCTTTCCAAGCTCTGTTCCTAATTCTGTATTCTTCATATTGTGCTCCTTTTCTTAAAGAGGTTTCAAAAGGATTAAGCATTTGGACCTACAAAACCTTGATTTATCCTTGACAAAGAACCAAACAAATCTGAACTGAGAAATAGGAACAGGATAGCACAAAGGCAGGCAGATGAAAATGTGGGCTGTTCAGATCAAAGACCGACAGGTAATAAAATGGAAGAAATGGGACAGGGCCTACGAATGCCAAGTTAAAGAGTGAAGACTATCTCACGGGAGCATTAAGTGGGGGAAAAGACAATACAATCAGGGTTTAAGGAAGACTCAGCTAGCTAAGAAGTGGAGAATGGAGAGGGCAAAGAGCTTGCCTTAGGGAGACTATTTTCTACTGCAAGGCAATAAGACTGAGATTATGGTGGAAAAGTAGTAAAAAAGTAGTAAAAAAACCAAAAAACAAAAACAAAGAATAAATATGACTTGGTAAAAGGGTAACCTTAAGGTTTGAAAAACAGAAATCCAGGAAGTAAACACTGTAAAAGATAAAGTGAAGGGGTGGGGATGGGGGCAGTAGCTGGTTTAGGGCAGAAGATAATGATTTCCAGCTCAGTGTGTTGGGTTTAAGGACACAGTACACCGCATGAGCGAATGTGTCCGACAGGGGAGGACTCTGAAGGCGTAGGAAACAATATTCCAAAGAGTAGGCCAAGGACTTAACTCGACACTCTTGAGAGTCTACTGGTGAATGTTAGCAATGACATAAGCGTTGAAGTCTATTAGAATTTTTTGGGAGGTGATTGTTTATGTTACAGCCTCTGCATCTTTCTCTTATCTGGGAATTATACTGCTCTTTTTAAAGCAAAAGAGGAAGCCGATTTCATTTTAATTTATAACTTGATAAAATACTTTATGAACTCTTTAATTCAACAAATATGTAATGAGTGCCTGGTACTATGTTAGGTACTAAAAAAAAATAATCGTGAGAAAAATATTCAAACACTACCATTACCCTTACGGAGTTTGTAGTCTGGTAAGATGTTTGTGTGCTTCCACATATACATATTATTTGGCTGTGAAGAACATCAATATCAAAAGTTGGTATGTGCTGGGAGAGGTTGGCTCAGGGCTGTAATCCTAGCACTTTGGGAGGCCAGGGCAGGAGGATCACTTGAGGCCAGAAGTTGGAGACTAGCCTGGGAAATATAGCAAGACCCTCATCTCATCTCTAGAAAAAATTTAAAAAATTAGCCAGGCACGGTGGTTCACACCTGTAGTACTAGCTATTGGGCAGGGTGAGGCAAGAGGATCACTTGAGCCCAGAAGTTTGAGGGTGCAGTGAGCTGTTATGATGCCACTGCACTCTAACCTGGGCAACAGAATGAGACCCTGTTTCAGAAAACAAACAGAAAGTCGATATTAATTTCAGCTCTAATCCTGACAAAAATTATGAGACCAAGGATGATATGAAAAGTATTTAACAACCACTATGGTCAGGGGACCATCTAATCAGAAGAGATACAGTCAGTACGTTTGGTAGGCAGCTTCCAAAATAGTCCCCATGATCCCCAACCTCTCGGTATCATACCCATTGTAATCCCCTTCAATCGAGTGTGGACTGGACCTAGTGACTTGCTTCTAACAACAGAATACTGCAAATGTGGTGTCACGTCTGAGATTAAGTTATAAAAACTGTGACAATCCATCATGCTTGTTCTGTCTCTCTCTGGCTTGTTCACTCTGAAGAAACGGCCACTGTATTTACTTTGTTAGCTACCCTATGGAAAGGACCATGGGCAAAGAACTAAGGGTGGGTGGCTGGCCAACAACCAGTGAGTAACTGAGACCCTCAGGTCAACAGTCTAAAAGTAACTGAATCCTGCGAACAACTGCATGACTGAGTTTGCCAGGGAATCTTTCCCCTGTCTGCCTTTTGAGTCCTGATATAACTGAAGTCTTGGCTGATATTATGATTGCAGCCTTGTCAAAGACCCAAAGGACGCAACTAAGCCATTCCCAGATTCCTCACCCACAGTAACTGTGAGATAGTAATAATTATTATTTTAATCCACTATGCTTTGGGGTAATTTGTTATACAGCAATGGATAACTAATATGATATACCATTTCCTTAAATTCTGCAGAATATCAGGTACTATTTGGGAGATTTCAGCTGTCATTAAAAGTCTTCATTCAAGGTCTGTTTCCCTCTACTACATCAAAGTTCATCCTTAACTTCAGAAATTTATCCAGGTATCAGTCAGCTAGCATCCAATAAAACAGCATTCTGTTTCTGGTCAAAGCTCAAATCCTGAAAATCTAGAATTTTGAGTCCAGCTCCTATATTTACCCAGCTCCTTATCCTAACCTTGCCTTCTGTTTTTGGCCAAGCAAATGCCCCTTGGATCTGATTTCATATGTGTTTTTCTAGCTCTGACCTTAGGCTTTCTTTTCCAACAAAGTTTTTTTGAACCTTCCCTTAAATAAATACACATCCAGCAATTCCAAAACAACTACCCAGCTCCAAGAACTGTGCTCCTCAAGCCTCCTGATCCCACTGGACCATACTATTAATAGCAGACTGATCAGGTATAAATGGAAGTCATTGAATTTAATGCTTCTCAATCATTTTTTTCTGCCTCCATTCCATTTACTGAGCAACTCTCTTCCCTCAGGAGTATCTCCCACCCAAAATAAGTCTTACGATACTTAGCGATATTCAACCAGGGGAAGTTTACTCCTGGACATGGGTATATCACATTCTGGAAAAAAGAATCCACACAGTTTTTAAAAGCACCTTTATGACGCAATAATATATTCAGTGCCCCATATGAGGGTAAGCAGACTACATAACCTTTAAATTTTCCTACCCTAAAATTTTTGAAAGTTATGACTATAACAGAAACGTTCATAAGAAGGAGATATTTAGATTTCATGAAGTAGAATTACTCGCATACATTTCAGAGTTCCTGTTATCTTTGAGTTCAGGAGATACATTGTGCTAATTGTCACAAAACAGCAACTTAATAGTGGCTTAGAAATGAAAGAAAAATTATGTAAGTTAACGTCTACATAACTGACAGCTACTCTTTTGTACAACTGAAATATTTCTTTCAAAATAGTATGAATATTATTAGAAACTATACCAGAAGTCAGAATTTGCCTGATGGCACACTTCGGCTCAGGAAGTATATGACAATATGTAAGTGCATTCTGACACCTGGTGGTGGCTTGAGATTCCTACACTATTTAAAACAGCATAACTCAGTCCCTTCACCCTAAGGAGAAGAAATCTATGAACACTATCAGCAAGGTTACTTTAAAATGATATGCCTTATAAGTTATACTATATATTTTAAAGGAAAAAGTCCAAAGTAGTTTAAAGGCCTTGATACAGGCTTTGATAAATCCTTTCTGTCCTAAAACTCCATTATAATAATAGCTTTCCCTTATATCAAGTTGTTAAATTGTCTGGTTTACAAAAAACTACTAAAAAGTATGACCAAAATCACAGGTGTACATAAATATTTGACGACTTGAAAAAACTACAATTAAATAAAATGAACATTATACCACCCTTTAACCTTACACAAGTTCTTTGGTTTATTTCAAATACAAGAAGGGGTGTCTGGTTGTATATGTAGTAATTGACTATATAGCCTTTCAAAACGTAGGTCCCAGTCCCTACTACAGTTTGCCCCATCAAGATTCTGATTCAGTAGATACGGGGTGTGGCCAATCCATGTGTATTCCGAAAAGACTCCACTAGCGATTCCATTTCACATCTCCAATTAAGAATAATTGATTGAACCCACTAAAATGTTTAGTTTGCATTACCTGAATATATCTATTAAAATATAACTAAGAGTATGCTAAGGAGGGGCGGAAGAAAACCTATAACCCTAATTCAGATTTTGCCAAAATTCTCGCACATTGATGGTGTGAATGTAAACTGGTTCACCTCCTATAGAGCTCATTACAAATGTACATATCCCTTGAGCCAGCAGCCCACTTCTAGGAAGTTAGTCTGTAGTTGTATGTACTTGAAATGACACAAGTTAAGGGTCAGTTATGGAATCATTGTTTGTAAACAGAAGACTAGAAACAATTCAATGCCCATCAGTATGAGACTATTCAAAAATATATACAATTTTAAAAATTAAAAATGTAAAAGATTTTCACATAAGAGTAAAAGTAAGAGACTATTACTCAATCAATCTTGGGGAAAGAAACACTGATTATGCCAAAACCAAATTATTATTTTAGGTAGTCACAGTTGGGCATGCAAATGAATACTGAATAACACTATTTAACAGATTAATTACCTGGAGATCCACTTGTGTCTACCTCAGTGGGATGCAGTTTTACTCAATACTGGATATGTAAATGAGTCCTGTCAAAGCTCTAACTTAGTAACACCTGGCTTCAAGATTTTGTAGGCCAGGCTTCCATCTGCCTGCTGTGCTATGTATAACACCTTTCATGTTTAACTGTTTAAAGTATTTCAATACACCCACAGCTGTTTTCTAAGAATTTGGCACTTCTATAGCTCATTTTCCTTCCAAAATAAGGAGATAAATCCTTCAAGGTAAGAAAACAAGTTTGGCTCTTCGGTTTTCAGAACAAAACATCATTTTGTCATCTACATACTTGGCAACCAGAGCAGATTTTTTTTTTTTTTCAACTAACACAAATACCTGACCTTGTCGAGGAATGAACCATTTGCCACATAGTCCCTGTCAAAAGGCGATACACGTTCCCGTAAAGAAGCATATGATCAGTGCTTCTCACTCATTTCCAATGAAGGATCCTTATCAGCAGGGGGAATGTAATGCTGGGAAGATGAAGCAAACTGCATGAAGTACAGTAGCTCCCCCTTATCCACACAGGACCCGCTCCAAGAGCCCCAGTGGATGTCTGAAACCTCAGATAGTATCAAACTCCACATGTACTGGGTTTTCCTCTAACTTGTAATTTTGCACTATAAGAGATTAACAACAATAACTAATAATAAAATAGAATTGTGACAATGTACTGTTCATAATTTCATGGATAGATTCGTTCTCACCATAGATCTTAGCAACCTCAGCATTAGATTTTTTTTCTTTCCTTACTAAGTCAAGAACTTTCATCTTTTCACTTAAAGGAAGTACTTTTTGGCTTCTCTTTGGCATAACCGAACTGCCAGCATCACTATTGTTGCACTTTGGAGCCATTAGTAAGTAACATAAGGGTCACTTGAACACAAGCACTGCCATATCAAGACAGTCAATCAGATAACTGAGACCAAGACTAAGTGATTAATGGGCAGGTGACCTACACAGGTGGATATGCTGGACAAAAGTATAAGTCACATCCTGAGTGGGGACAGAGTGAGATTTCATCATGCTATCTGGAACAACATGCAACTTAAAACTTATGAAGTATTTATTTCTAGAATTTTCCATGTAATATTTTTGGACCTTGGTTTATACATAACTGAAACTCTGGGAAGCAAAACTATGGATAAGGGAAAACTGTATAGAATTTATTTGAAGTCTCAAGTTTTATATTTTAAAATCCCTACAAATTTTATATTCTGAAATGAGTCCATTCTTATTTTAGCACAGAAATGATAAAAATTCCAAACTTTTCCCTCAGAATGCTTCCCTCCCAAATCTTTTAAAGTTTATTGATATTTATTATGTAGTTCAGAGTTCTCCATCACACAACCCTAGCTTCAAAAGGATTTAAGAGGGATATGGAAGCATTCTCTCAAATTACCCAGGTTTATGTTTTGTTTCAAATAAAATCATCAAAAAGCTGTGGGCTACAAGCTTTCAATAACTAAGAAATGTAATTTACCTTTCACTGAGCAATGTACTATATTATTCTCCAAATGCTTAATATGCTTAACTTTATCACTCTAAAAATAAAGGACACCCCAATAGTAGGGTAATAGGCATAATTTTTTAGTATCCCTACTGAGTGTCTGAACACCGTCAAGGCATTCAGTAAGTTCATGATTGGTCTCAGCTGAAAGAGATACCCAGAAAGTGTTCGATTACATTAAAAATTAATGACTATCAGCTGAAATTTAATTAATCAAGAGAACTCACTATTAATATTAGTACAGTATATGTGAAGTGTAGTTAAGCAATTAAAACTAGAAAACATTCCAAACTAGAAATCTAAATAATTAAAGTGATTGCTCTGTCGTTAATCCAATTGGTATCGTCAAGATAATGTTGATAAGATAGTATGTCAAGCAGTAATGTCCTTTTTTAAGGGAAGAGTATATTACACAATAAGTTGATATACTAAGTAAGGTGTTTTAGAAGATATTCTAATCATACATTATAAAATAATTCAAACAAACTCCCTTTATGCAAGAACTATAAAAACAAACAGAACTAAAACATGCCTTAGCTTACCATGCTGCGTCAAGTATTCCACTATGTTCCACACAATAGCTGGAATACCATTCTCAGTGAGCCCCTGCCGTTGAAGTTCTTGGAGACTGACTCCAAATAATTTCTTATAGGTAGAATCCCTCTGTTCATTTAATGGCACTGCCACTATCTTTTTCATGTCTTCTTTCAGCCGAACTGCTGCTTTACTTTGCTTAAAAGAACGGAAGAAAAAAGAGCAGTCAGTCATATTTACCACAGGAGGTTGCATGGTTACAACCGAAGCACCTGAATCAAAATGTAAACATTTGGAGACAAATAGTAGTGGTCTTCGCTTAATTTTACTTCAACTCAAATAAAAATCTTTAACGTCTCTCACGTGTTGCTCAGTGTTACGAAAGTCACAGACTGATATAATGGTTAAACAGAGTGGAAAATAATGAGAAACCTAAAGCCACGACTTAAGTGTGGCTAAGAGAGGGAGCAACACACTGCAGTATCTAAGAGATATTACTACAGTAACCAAGGGGTGTGACTCAGAAGCACCTGGTTAACAGGAAAATAAAACATTTTTAACACTGAAACCCCACGCAGAGCCAGAAACACTGAGATGTTTTTAAAGATGAAAACTTATCTAGATGTCATTTTAAGGTAGCTTTAAAGAGTCAAAAGAAAAATTACAAATGTAGAGTGAACATTTTATTTCTCTGACTTGATTGCCTCTGTATATATCTCAGTAATTTTTTGGCACATATAATCAATTTGATTCTCATTTAGGTTCAAAATGCCATGTCTTTGAAATAGCAACATTTTAGGTAGTCACAATTTTAAAATTTTCAACAAGACTATATATAAAAAATGAAACTTATATTCAATTGACTCAAGTTACTAACAACGAAAATTCCATGTTTGTTTCTTCCTTTTAATAAAAATTTGTATCCCAAGGAAGAGAACATTTTTTTAAGCATGTGTCCTATTCTAAATGTTGTAAATGTGTGTTAGTAAAATGAAAACACTGAAAAGAAAGATGGCAAAATGTAAACAATTTTACTGGGGGACAGAGGCAGCAGAACTAGGGGAAACTTTCACTTGTTGAGAATGAATGTAGCAACTAATCAAAATGTAAATATTACTAAGTGACTACCATTTAGTTATTACAGTATCCTAAGAGTAGAAACATTACTTCTAATCTAGAGTTAAGGAAACAAAACCACAGTTAAGTAATTTGGTAAAAGTCACAGAACTAATAAAAGACAGTTTCATTTTGTTCTGGGTCTGTGTTCCTCTCCTTGATTGAGATTTAATGTTATAGTGCAGTTAGTATATAATTATAGTAAACTATGATAAATGCTATATATGACATAAGACAATTACATGCAAGTAGTTAATTCCACAATCATTATGTTGAGTAGGATACTTGTAATCTCAATTTGATTTTGAATTGCATAATCTACAGAATCAGGTCAAATTTCATTGACATATTTGCATCTTTTAATATGTCAATTAATGCTCTGTTAATAGCCCTTCCTCTTCATTCTCTCCATTGGTTAGAACTACAGACAGTACGTTGTGTCTCTGTAAATAGGGTAACAAGCAATCTTGGCATGGTGACTCAGAAAGTATTCAGGTAAGAGACATAATTAACCTCACATATTTTGAAGCGAATGCAGTTTAAACTACCTACTCACTCAAAATAGAGCCATACTATATAATATCTTCATACATAATGATAGTAATAAAGGAAAATCTGATTATTGTTTTTAATTGGCAATTTAATTCAGGCTAATACTTTAAAGAAAAACAAATATTGGTTAAAAAACAATGAAATAGCAATTATACTCTCAGTAAGATAGGAAGATTTGATTCTTGTTTTTAATTGGGAATTAATTCAGGGTAATACTTCTTAAAAGTAAACATTGTTTAAAAAACAACCACAACGAAACATAATAGTTGTATTTTCAGAGACATCCCAATTAATTCTTCACATCACCATAAATACTTATTATAAGGTTTTGCTCTTCTAACTCACTTGGAAAAGGAGACATGTAATAGAAACCAATAATGAGATGTTTCTAATAGTTTATACCTAAACTATTAAAGAATATACAACAGCTTTGAGCAAATATAAAATATCCTTTCCAGTAATAAGAAATAGTCAATAGTCCTCTAGTTATTTAATTAACTATAGAAATGAAAAACTATAATTAATTCCATTTAAACTTTATTTTGTACTGTAATACAATGATACATTTCTACCTCTTTGTAAATTTAAATACTTGTAGAGTTTTAGCTTCCCTTCAAATACACATCTTACCTTTCTAGCCTTAATATTGATATTGCCTTTATTATTAATAAAGAAGCCCCAACCATTTTTCTGTCTTTTGACAAGCCACTCAAGCTTCAGTTGCCTGCAGGAGAAAGGGTCTGATTCACCTGGTGGGGATACTGGGCCCACTATTTGCTAGAGGCAGGACAATCATTTTGAGCTATAGTCTCCTTAAAGCTGTTGACAATGAAGGTGCAGTCATTCCCCAAAACATAGTCAGGACTTTATATTAGGAAAAAGGACAAGTGGAGGCTAGGCGACCCCAAATCAACAAATATTCAACAGTAACAGTAACAACAGTTACTAATTAAGGTATTCTGAGTCTACCTTAACTGTTCAAACTTCAAACTTGGGGCTTCTGGATCCTTGAGTGCAGCCTTTTGACTGAATCCCAATTTTACAGAACAAATCCTTTTAATAAAGGGATTTGTTCTGGGAAATTGGGATTCAGTCAAGGGGCCGCACTTGGGGATCTTGAGGTCACAGGTTCCCCACTCCTGGCTTTTGTTTGCATATAAATTCCCATACATCATTTGAGTTTGAAGACTGGACTACAGAGCGTTGTGTGTATGTCTGTGTAAAAGCAATATAGGTTCCCACATTAAAAGGACAGAAAACTTTAGGATTTTACTGTTAGAAAAATCCTTAGGGGTCTTTTAGTGCTCATACTATCACCTTAGGAATAAGAAAATCAGGATCACTGTGGTAATCTCAGTGAGAAAGGGCTGCGCCTACAGCCCAGATCTCCTGAGTTTTATACCAACATGCTTTTTAGTAAGTAAGTGCTGGTGACCTTGTTTATTTATGCCTTTATTTTTTGTTCAAAAAATAGTTAAGATAGTTAACGAAATGCATACACTAGGACTGTAGTTAATATTTGCCCACCCTGTCTCTCTGATCTTTCTTTCCTGAGCACTAGAAATGACTCTCTGGAATATCCTCACCTGACTAAAGAAACTTCTTTCCAAAAGAAACGCAATAGTCTTGAGACCTCCTCACTAGGAATCTCATCAATAGCCAGGGAAGATCAACCATCAGAGAAGAGACTCATCTACCAGAGTAGTTTCTTAAACTGTGATTTTTATGTCAACCTTAAATGAAATTTTGTTCACGTTTTGGATATAAATTAAGGAAAATCATGAAGTTCCACACGAGTCAAAGTGTATTTCAATCAAGGTAAAAATCAATGTATTGCAGGCCAAGGGCAAGAAGTAACACAATCAGACAATCAGAGATGACTACAAATCTGCAAGACAAATAGGTCAATCTGCTGCCTCATTCTACACATTTTCCGTTCTATATTTTTCTTTTATAAAGCTAGAAAAACAGAAGATTTGTCTTTGTAACAAAATACAAAGATCAATATTTTACACATAAACAAGTCAGATTTTGAAGGAAACTCTTTGGAGTGATAAAAAGATAATCACCTGAATACCCAGATGCTACAAGCCTCAGGGCTAAAAGGAAGACAGAGAGTCTGACACACAGGATGCTGAAAAGTTCTGAGCCTGGAAACAAGGAAGTCATCCTGCAGTTTTACTAAGAAAATGCAATCTGTGGGGATGGATGGTCCTCCATCTGGTGACCATTCAGTGTCTATGTGTCAAAAATTGCCCAGATATTTCTGGATATTTAAGGATGCCATCACACATCCACCTACAACAAACTGCAGTTCTTTCTGAATCTAAAAACAAAACAAAACAAAAAAAAAAAATGAACAGTTAATGAGTAGTTAAGGTAATAATAAAGAAGATGATATTTCTCATGTAGTACCTCCGTGGACAAATAAAATGCCCCCTGGAACACAATATCAACTTGAAATGTAAATATATGTAATTCACATATAAATCTATGCATTTTCTATAGTGAAATAAAAATATAAATTACAGCATTCTATAAATTATATAATGGACAATATTTGATTATTGTAAAAGGTTTTATATAAGCACCAGAATTTTTTAGAAATTCATGAATTTCCATCCTAGAAATACGCACATTTTCCTACAGATTTTATATCAGTGTTGTTTATTGATGCTCCTGTATTATAAAAACCAGAAGTTTCCAGTTGATTAAGGATTCACAAATATATATCAACCAAGCTTTTCCACCATCACTTTCAGCAACTATGCTGAAACAAAAATTCTAGAGTTACTAGACAAAAATAGGAATACGAAATAGAAAAATGTCATACACACACTCAAAGGTTAATTAATGGTTATTTCAATTCTTTCTCAAGCTAGCCACAGGATTTTTCCAATAACTACAATTAAACATTCATATTTAACTCTTTAGGAACAAGAAAGTCTAAACCACTTGAGTATACTCTACTTTAAATCAAGTTGACTTAGCCAAATAAAGCAGGCATGTATTTTCCTTCACCTTTTTTTGGAAACTGAAGAGCACAAAAATGCTGAATGTCACCCAAAATGCTGTTTAATACCCATTTCAATAGTTAGGAATTTAAGTAACAAATATTTCTCCACCTCCTAGGAAGGAAAAAAAGTTATACAAAGTTCTCATCAAAACAAGGAGGGCAAAGGCCTCTCCCTAAAAACTGGTAGTATCCACAGAAGACAGAAGAAGGCCTGTACTTACACAGATGGCTAGAGCTCCTGCCCCCATTCTCTCAGGAAGTGTTTGGAAGAACTGATGAAGACCAAATGAAAACATTAAAATGACAGCAAAACACTTAAATTCCATTCAGCAGATGTGCTCTGATTTGAAAAACAGCTCCCGATCCAAAGGCCCCACAGTAAGCTGAGAGCAGCTCCTAACATTTTAGGAAGTGTGGCTTTGCTTTTTATTCGGCTAAAGCCACATGGCTGGGAGGACTGCCTGTAGTTGAAATTTGATCCACAGCCTCAGTGTTGGCAAGTAGAGGGAGTCATGTGACGCGGGTCTTAAGTCACTGACATCCTTTTCTTAAACCTGACTTTCTAGATCCCACGCACAATGCTTCTTCAGCTCAGAAAACTATCAGTCACCTGGTGGTATTCATTAATAGGACTAACAGTGCATAAAGGAAAAGCGCAAACTTGCTTCCTAGTCACTGCTCAGATCTAAGAAAAATTTACACATTCAAACTCAGGTTTAAACCTGCAGGCACATTCCTCATTTTTCTGAGGCAGTTTTCTCTTCCAATGTCCCCTAGAAACCAGCTAAAATCTACCAAAATTTTCTTCCTTCCATTCTTATTCTATCATAATTGCTTTAAATAAAAATGCTCTGTTTTATGTAGCTGTTAACTGCTTCTACTTTCAAAATTATCTTACACACATACACTGGTGAACATAAACAACATACTTCCAGACATCCATAATTCTACATTTGTGATTTGCAGTCTGCAAAATTAGCCTCTAACCCACCTTTCAGTAACTTTCTACTCCATATGCTGTGTCATTAGAAAATTTGATAGATTTTACAATTTCCAAATATTTGAGCTGATAGCTAAAATATCCATTTCAGGCAAGCCAGAAGGAAACTATTATGCTATTTTTATTTTTGTTACTACTTTTTCTGCCAATTTTTAATATATTTGGCATACTTAGAAAATGCTAATATTGCATATGCAGTGTCACTTGCCCCAGCTCTAAAGCACTTAAATTGTACAAATAATAAAGGCATAATAAAGTTACACCTGAAGGCGAGTAGGTGGGAGGAAAAGGGAAAAGGAAAATCAGCTCTCCTTTCAATACTTCCTTCAAACCTGATATTCCTTGTATCTCTATAGCTAACCAGCACCACGGGCAGCAGAGCCAAGACACCAAATCATGTTAAGCAAACCACAGGACATGACAGAGTACATTTTGTTTCTATTTATGCAGGTAAAACATTGTGCAGACTATTTCCACAAGGCAGAATAACACAATCCAAATATCATAACATGGAATGGAGTTGGGAGAACGGACATAATCTCCATTCACAAAGAAAAAAATGTTTCTACTTCTACCTTTGTGTAGATTTTATCACATATGCTTCCCATTCACCCGTTAGAAAACTGGGCTAATTACTAAAGAACATTATCATAATAGAAACTTTTCTAAAATTTGTCTTCTTTTTCAGATAATACAAGTATTGCAGGTCCGTCATGAAAAATAAAGCCTGAAGATTAGGTCACCTATAGGCCCATCACCCATCATCAGTCAATATTTTTGTCCACATTGGGTCAGGCACTATGCTGTATGTTGTACAGGCACTGATACGAAAAACATGGTACCCTTCTCTCATGAATAGTCCAACGGAGGAAGGGAAGTAAAAATAAATAATCCTTCATGATTATTAAGTGCAGATAATAAGGTTCAGGACACGCTACCCCAAAATATGGCACTTTGGCATATTGAATAATTTAAGTTAAAGGAATCTGAGAAAACTGCAGAGGCAGGAAGGCCACTCTAAGCTTCTCCCATCTTTCTCCCCAGAAGCAGGTCACAGAATTTAGGAAGGATTTTCTGAATTCCACCTGAAGCATGTCATAAGACCCTGATGCAAGACATGTCCTCCTTATATGAAAGGAACATCCTTATCTCCGAAAATGGAGGGTCACAAAGAATCTGAACAGCCCTTGGTAAACTTCCTCCAGTTTATTACTATTATACTCCTTTTTTCCTATCATATAATATTTCTCCACGACTGTCCTCTCTTCATTAAACCTAGCATAAAAATACACAGATTTAACCATTTCTTCAGGTCTTTATTTTCTTATGATGGTTCCCATCATATAAAATTTATTAAATAACTTTGTATGCTTTTCTCTCATTTAATCTGTCTTTTGTTATAGGGGCCTCAGCCATGAACCTAGGATGGGTTTTCCTCCCCTGCATGGGTGTGCTATTAAAGAAGCAAAGAAAAGAACAGAACAGAGGACCTCGACAACACTTAACATATCTATTTCCAGTATATTTTCTATGCTTGCTAAAAAACATAATTTAGATCTAATTTATAACGTCCCAATTTTTTTCACTTAACATTGTATCAGAGGCATGCTCCCATGTTGTTAACAGTATAAACAAATCACAATATTACATTTTGTACATATAGCAGTTTCCTTAGTCATTCTCCCATATGTAGAGTTACATAGTTTCTGATTTTTATATGTACAGTGACTGCAAGTAATGCTTTGTCCTCTTTCTGATTATTTTCTAGTAAAGATTCCTGAAAGCAAAACTTCTGGATCACAAAGGATATGAACACGTGCTAAGGCTCCTGACATACACTGGCTCTGGCAGTTTATATTTTATAATTCAACTTTCCCAAATTTGAATATTTTATAAAATATATCGTAATAAGTGAAAATGATTTCTCATTTTAAAACCAATATTTCTTTTTATTTATCAGTAAAATTAAAGACTAAAAAATCCTCATTAGCCATTTGTATTTTCTGCTCTATGAACTGTCTTTGATCCACTTTTTTGTCTGTTTATCAGTTGAAGTCTCTTCCGTAAGGTATTAAATCAAAGTAAATTTGGCCTGAGAAAGCCTGTGTTCTCGCGTACTCGAGTTCTTATGTATGAACTGCAACCTAATTTAGTAAACAAGCTAAAAACCTAAACTAGAAGTATGCTTCTGTAACTACAGCTGAGTTTCAGCCAATCACAGCAGCCATACTTCAACTACTCACAGGCAGCCAACTGTTCAAATTGAGTTCAAATAGGGCAAATGCCAGTCTGTAACCAATCCAGCTGTTTATGTACCTCACTCTGTTTTCTGTATGTCACTTTCCTTTTTCTGTCCTTAAATCTTATCCGATCTGTGGCAGTCCTAGAGTCTCTCTAAATCTTTTCTGATTCTGGGGGCTGCTTGATTTGTGCATTGTTGTTTTTTTTTTCTTTTTTCTTGCTCAATTAAATTCTGTTAAATTTGTCCAAAGTTTTTCTTTTAATAGATTTGGTGTCAGAAGTGAGGATCTGAAGTAAAACTTCAGTGGCCCCTAGGAACACTAGGCAACCAGGTGTGGTACCTGTGGAGCCAGTTGGGCTCATCGCTCTTTTGTTTGTAACGAGAAGTCACAGGTAATTTTTCTCTTGCATTCCAAGCTCCACTAATTTGTGTCCTGAGCTCTCCAAGTTTATTTGAGCAATATTTAGACTGGACTGGGTCCAGGATGAGATTGGATTTGATAATTAATTCTATTGGATTCGGTAAGAGGTCTTGAGCCTCAGGTAGGTACCTTTTTCATAATGTATTGTCTTAATCCAAGGAGTCTGGAAGTCTAGATAATTTTATTTATAAAATTTATGGGCCCAGAACATATGCATTTTCAGAAAAGTGGGTTCTCCTTACTAGAGACCATGTAGAATTAAGATGGCCACAATGGAGAAGTTTTGATTTGGATAAAACTGTTTATTTGTAAGGCATATCAGGAAAAAGAGGATCAAAAACCCTACAAAAACAGTGGGATACGTACTATAATTGGTATGTGAGGCATCTAAAAGACTAAGTAAATAAATTGCCTCCTTAAAAGATTCTTTGCAAAAAGCAAATGAAAAGCTTAAGCAACAGATGAAGGACACGAAAGAGGACTGTACTCTCACTGAACTAACCTCAACTGTTCCTTCTCTTTATCCAACTTTACCTAAATACTCTGAGTCCACTAACTTTTTGCTAAATTACCCTCTTACCCAGAAGATGATGAAAAAAGTAGTTAGATAGATGCCTTACAAAGTAAGTAAGACCTTCTGATCAGCCAGGCCTTTCTGCTGTAACCACCTTTACCTCATGGTCTAAAACAGCTTAGAGCCATTGTAAGGTACTTCCCTAAGCCAAGGGAAAATCTTCAAAAATTTACTGAGGAATTTAGAATTCCCATAGTGCTGTGCCCAACCAGGTTCACATGCCTGCTGCCCAAGAGGAAGCCAATAGGTTGAGTGAGCAGGGTTTTACAAGGCAGAGAGAGTCTTTATTCCACACAGTGCTAAGCAAGGAGACAGGAGAAATTTCTCAAATCTGCCTCCCCGAGAATTTGGGAGACAGGGTTTTAAAGGGTAGTTTGACAGGCCAGGGATTAGGCAATTGGTTTGTTAATTGGGGCAAAATTATAGGAGTGTAGAAATCATCTTCTTATGTTGTTTCAGTCCCTGGGGTCACAATTCCAGTTGAGTAGGTTTCTTGGTATGGACAGCTGGTCCATTGGGTGGGTCAACCAACCCACCGGAACGTGGGCCCTGGAAAATATCTTAAAAACTATCTTTAGGTTTCAAAAAGGTGATGTTATCTACAGAGAAAGTTAAGAATCTTTATGGACAGCAGCTATGAAGGGAAGTTAAGAATCTTTATGACCACCAGCTGCATGGCTCCAGAGTGGCAATTATAGATAAACAAGCAGGTGGACAGTTACTAATTATTATCCTTATTTTTAGCTAGGCCCTTACCATAGTTCTCGCCTTGCACCCTATTACTGATTTGCGAAAAAGGCAGCTTCAGTAGGAGCTTACGATCTAGGATTCCCTGACCTTTACCAATTTATTCGCATGATATTGCGGCATGGTGAAGCTCAAAAATTGATGGCAGCAGTGGAATGAGACAAACCTGAGGATATTAAAGACCTTTCTGAAACCTAATGAGAAAAGCTTAACGAAGCTAGGAAAACTGCTGAAAACTCTGAGATTCAATTTATAAGATTTTTCCACAAAAAATTTATCGGTCCACAATATAACCTTACAGACCAAAAGAAAAAGAAGGATGAACCAGTTTCAGAGTACAGAACTGGCTTAGAAACACTGTGAAACATTCTGGGCTCAAAATACAGCAAAGAGTATCTCCCACAGGGACTGAAACAGCATTAACTGCTCTATTTATAAATAGAGTCCATCCTGAACTTAGCAGTTTAATTAAAAAACATAAACCAGGACGGGAATTTACAGATATGACCGAATTGGTGGCCTCAGCTGAACAAAGAGCAAGAAAAAAACCCAAAAGGCCAAAAAGCTTAGCCTCTCCAATTACAATAGCTACTGACACCAAAGGCATCTTCTCATTTTTATTTAAATCACAACCAAGAGGTCCTTCAACAAGAAATTCTTTACCCCAAAGCATCTGCCTTCATTGCAGACCATCAGAACACTGGAAAAGACATTGTCCGCTTTTGTATCAGTCCAACTTCCTCCCTTGAGATCGGACTGTGTCACCATTAGAGGGAGCCCAAGATTAACTCTGCAATCATAATCAACACTGATGACTATCAACAGTGGTTGATTCTCCAGTAAACTGTTCCCCAAGATACCCGTAAACAAACATGGAGAAACGAGTTAAAATAAATGTGGAATCTTGTACAATCCTGGTGGATACCAGAGGCACCTTACCTATTAATACCACAAAAACTCAACTTTAATAAGCCAGCAAATCCCTCAGAGTAAAAGGTCATTTCTGTGGTGGGGTTTTGATTCGAGTTTAAGCAGTTCCTATATCTGAACCTGTCCAATTGACCTTAGGGTCATTTTCAGAAAAACATATTTTTATTATGTGATATTGCTCCGGTAAACTTGCTAGGGCGATACTTACTTTCAAAGATAAAAGGGCATATAAAATTCTCAAGAGAATAATCTTAGCATTTCCTGATTTTCCTGAACCAGAACTACTATGCTCTCTACAGGCAGAAATTGATAAGATCGAAATTCAGGCCCATAATACCCCCTGACCTATCTAAAATACCTGAATATTTATGGGCCCTCTTCCTCAACTGATACAGGAAGAATTAAAAGTGTGGAACCTTTAAAAGTCCAAATAGGTCCTTATAAACCTGCAGTCCCCAACCCCTGGTCTGTGGCCTGTTAGAGACTGGGTGCAGAGCTCCACCCACTACCTCGCCATTGTCGGTAGAAAAATTGTTTTCCATGAAACTTAGGAAGGGGGGGCACACCCAGCAGTAGGTGAGCAAGGGAAGATTCTTAAGATTCATCTGTATTTACAGCCCTCCCTGTCCTGCTGTGGAAAAATTATCTTCCACAAAACTGGGAAACCGGTCCCTAGTGTCAAAAGGCTGGGGACCGCTGTTCTAAACCTTTTCCTAAATCACCCCAGTATCCACTAAAACCTGAAGCAATTCAAGGGCTCTCACCAAACGTAGAAGATTTAATTAACCAAGAATTTACAAGTAATCCTCTGTACCAGTCCTTGAAATACTCCAGTCCTACTAGTTAAAAAACCAAATGTATAAGGCTGCAGATTTATTCAAGATTTACAAGCAATTATTAAAATTGTAATAGCAAGATTTCCTATAGTCCCAAATGCTAATACTTTATTATCTAATAAAGTACCTGCTGATTCAAAGTGGTTCATGGTAACAGACCTCTGCTCAGCCTTCTTTAGCATTCCAGTTCATAGAGTCGACACTTGATTGCTTTTACTTGTAAAAAAAAAAAAAAAAAAAAAATCAGCTGTACATCTGGACTTCAATGCCATAAGGCAGTAGTCCCCAACCATTTTGGCACTAGGGACTGGTTTAACGGGAGACAATTTTTCCATGGACGTGAGGGGCGGGGCGGGATGGGGGGGTATGGTTTTGGGATGATTCGAGCACATTACATTTATTGTGCACTTTATTTCCATTATTATTACAATATATAGTGAAATAATTATACAACTCATCATAATGCAGAATCAGTGGGAGCCCTAAGCTTATTTTCCTGCATCTAGATTGTCCCATCTGGGGGTGACGGGAGACAACGACACTCAAGTATGTTGCTTATTTCCAGTCTACTCCATAATCTCGTTTTGGTTGCTGTCACTACAGAAAACGCTGCTTCCCAGAGATAGGTTTAGTTTTCAGGAGAAGGCCATTACTTAGGACATGACTTGACTGCTGAAGGGATTTCCCTCTGACTTGAGAGTATAAAAACTATTCAGAGTTTTCCTTGGCCTGCAACCAAAAGAAAATTAAAAGGTTTTCTTGGTCTTGCAGGTCCTGGGTCCCAAATATTTCTGTAATGGCCTTGCCATTATATGAGCATTCTAGAAATGCAGTACCAGAGCCCTTACGTTGGAAGACAGTCATGAGTAGGCTTTTAGCCAAATGAAATTGGCCTTACAACAGACCCCAGATTTAGGATTTCCAAATAACATTAAATCTTTTACCTTGTTTGTTCATAAACATAACAATCAGGCATTAGGAGTTCTTACCCAAGAATATGGGGGAAAACATAGGCCTACTCCATATTAGAGCCTTCGATTAAACCTAGTAGCTAAGGCACATCCTAATTGTTTAAAAGCAGGAGGGGCAGCTGCCAAGTTGGTAGGAGCTTCAGTTGAGCTGGTTTTATGGCATGAACTTAATTTGCAAGTCCCACATGCTGTGAAAAGTCTATTAAAATCCAACCAAACTCAGCATTTTTCAGCAGGTAAACTAGTATCTTATGAAACTCTTCTCCTGCGTCCTCTTAATATCCACCTAAAACGCTGCAATTTACCTAATCTGCTACTCTATTCCCTCTGCCTGACGATGGTAACGACCAAAACCTTGTAAGTGCGGTACTGGGAATAGCGGCCTCTTGTGTTGATTAAGATACTCTGTTGGCTAATCCTGAAATAACATTTTTTTTTTTTTTTTTTTTTTGAGACAGAGTCTCACTGTGTTGCCTGGGCTAGAGTGCCATGGCGTCAGCCTAGCTCACAGCAACCTCAATCTCCTGGGCTCAAGCGATCCTCCTGCCTCAGCCTCCCAAGTAGGTGGGACTACAGGCATGCGCCCCCATGCCAGGCTAATTTTTTCTATATATTTTTAGTTGTCCGATTAATTTCTTTCTATTTTTAGTAGAGACAGGGGTCTCCCTCTTGCTCAGGCTGGTTTCAAACTCCTGAGCTCAAACAATCCGCCCGCCTCGGCCTCCCAGAGTGCTAGGATTACAGACTGAAGTAACATTTTTTGTTGATGGGTCCAAGCCAAAAACTCAGAAGGAAAATGTCAGGCAAGGTATGCCATTACCACCCAAAGTGAGCTAACAGAGAAGAAACTTCCTCAATGTAAGTCAGCTCAACCCATGGAGCTTTTTGCTTTCATTAGAGCTTGTTATATGGCTAAAGGCAAGTTAGTAAATATTTACACAGATGGCATATATGCTTTTGAAGTAGTACATGATTTTGGCATGTAACCAAAAAACAAGGGTTTCTCACTTTTCAGGGGACCTCCATTAAAAATGGACTCCAAGTAGATGAACTCCTTTTCACTATCCTGCTACCATTACAGACTGCCATTATTAAGACTGAAACTCATACCTATAAAACTGAACCAGAATACCAAGGAATGCCCTAATAGATTTTTATGCTAAGTTAGCTAGTGGTAAAACCGTTAGGATATGCAATTTGAATGAACTCCATAAGATCGATCCAAATCAACTCCCTTATGATGGCCTATTTAATAAACAGTACAATGTACCTGATATGGAAAAACAATATTGGTATCTAAAAGGATGTAAATTCCATGTTAAGTATGGACTCACAGAGGGCCTGGATGGCTGCCTGGTCCTTCCCGAGTCTCTGAAACTTCCATTGTTAAGATCTCTGCGCTCCACAACTCATTATGGAACAGACAAAATGATCCAAATTATGAAAAACTATTGGTGGGATGACTGTTTTGAAATTGCAAAAATGGTTTATAACCAATGTTTAGTTTTTCAACCTCATAATCCTGGGAAAATGATCAAAATTACAGGTGAAGAGTGAAAAGCTACCCATGATATTCTAAACATCACTGCTGCTATAATGGGGCCACGAAAAAGTAAATTTCCCACTGAAACTTGTTCAGAAGCTATGCATATTTACAGGTAAACAAATTTAACCCTAATCAAACACAACTAGGTGACCCTCTTTTCCAACCCCTAAGAACCTATATGGGTCTGTGGAGAATTTGCTTACTCTGTTCTGCCTCCTCACTGGTTCAGATCTTGCTATTTGGTCTGGCTCACTCCTTCCTTTCGAATAGCAACCCCAGAAAGTTCCCACAGTAGCTCCTGTGATCAGAGGCCAAAACAGTCAACCAAAATTGGCACCAACCTTGAAACTGAATAAGATAAGCTAGTTTCTATTAATATTCTAGTGGGGTTTTGGAGGCTTACTCTTGGTGGTAGTGGGGTACTGGTAGTATGAAATTTAAAGCTAATCTGTAAATTTGGGAAAACCTTAGATTTTTATAGTCAGACCTCCTAGGGTTTCAGATTGGGTAGAAGCCACTCTCTGAAAAGGGTGGCTAACATACGCATTCGACAAAAACACTTAATGGAACATCATGCAGCTTTAGATTTTTTTGCTCAAGTTGGGGTCTTATGTTTGTACTGAACAAACATGAATGTTTTACCCATGTCCCCTTTTTCTTTTGTGACTGTAGCAATGATAAATTAACTAAAATCACCTATTGGTAAAACAAACAAAAAACGAACTTAGAAACAAACATGGTTAGTACCGTGATGTTGTTGTATAAATAAGTAAACCTGTTTTGCTTCTTTTTAACACTATTGGAAACAAAACTACCAACTGAAAGGAGAAAAATTTTAAAGTACCAGGAGCTTCAAATTGATGGATTTAATAATTCCATAAACTTCTCCTAACCACAGCAATCATGTAATCAGTATATCAATTTTGGCACACTGTTGATAGGAACTTTCCAAGTTGTTAACTAATTCCACTACTATATCCCCAAAGGAAAAGAACACAATGTGGAAGGGAAAGAGGAAAAAACAAATTTGTGAATACTACAAGCTTCAGTGTGAAGAGGAAAGGGCAGGGAAAATAAACATATAACAAAAGACAAAAAAATACGAAAATCCAAGAAAAAAAGAGACAGTTAACATCTATCATTACTTTTCAGAATTGAGGTGTCATGGCTTAGGTAGATTAAGAGACACAAGAAATACAAATAAAAGAAATGGCAGAGTTAGGCTCCTCTCTCCAATTTTTATGATTTTTTAACCTTATGATACAAAGTAGAACAAAGATAAGTAAAATACATTTCAAACATATTTCCAAAAGGATGACTATCTGAAGACTTTCAATTGCATTATACCCACATTTTATATCTTTACTATCCTCTTCAGATAATTTTAGACAGGGTAAAAGTCTGCCCCAAACACAGTATATATAATGTGATGTGATTTGGGATGAAAGCAGAGGGAAAAAAATGTACACCTATTTTAGATCAACGAAATAAGAATTTTTCAATAGGCAATCCTGAGGTGGTTTGATGAATCCTCTTATAATTATAACCAGATATATATAATCCACTCTTGCAAATACTCCATAGAATCATTATGTATGTGTGAATTGATCTGGCCTTTCTGTAGTTTTCTTTTACTTATCTGTATCTCCTTTCGAAAATCTCCTTATTTTAGGAGATTGAATGTATTTCCTTCTAGTCAAAAAAAAATCTAGGAAAATAATAAAATCATAGCTAGTATTCACTTAGTGCTTATTATGTTTTGAACACTCTGCAAAGCAATTTATATATACCATTTCAGCTCATCCTTAAAACAAAACCATACAAAATCAGTATGATTTTTATTACCATCCTCCAGATTTGAAAGATTTTATATAACCAGACAGAGATTCCATGGCTGCTAGGTCGCAGTCAGAAATACAAATGAAAGACTGTGTTTCAGAAACCCATAAGGTTTATCACTAAGATGTACTGCCTGCAAATCGTTTAATTTTACAGTTTACCCTATATGCTTCCAAACAACGGTTGAGATTATTATGATATAAAGAGAATTAAAATTAAAACACAAAATTAAAATAGAACTCAATCAATGGATAGTAAAAGAAAAGTACTAGAAACTCAATATGAATTAGTTACAGCAAGCAAACACAAAATTAAGCTCACAGATTTGTAGAAGTCAATGCTAAAATGGACATATCTAGTTGCTATGTCAGATAAAAGTCAGATTTCATCTGGAAATATTTTTTCCCTGACATTGAACATAGCCAGGATTTATCACATGAATCCTTAAGTGAAGTGACAGAGTATATCATGAGTAGTATCTTCAATATCAGTTGGGCTAAATGCAGACACTTCTCAGAAGGTTTTTTCTTATGCTTGCCCTCTAGGAAGTCAGTAGGGGAAGGAGAATTTAACATTGTAAATATTACAACCCAAACAACAACTGGGCAAAGGATCCAAATATTTCTCAAAAAAAGATATGCAAATGGTTAATAAGCACATAACATGATGCTCAACACATCATTAGCCGTCAGGGAAATGCAAATCAAAACCACATTGATATACTCCCTCACACCCACTGGGATGACTATAATCAAAAAGACAGATAATAAGTGTTGGTGAGGATGTAGAGAAACTGGAACCCGCATACACTGTGAAAGTGTAAAATGGTCTAGCTGCTTTAGAAAACAGTTCCTCAAAAGGTTAAATGTAGAATTGCCATATGATCAAGCAATTCTAATCCCAGTTATATCCAAGAGAAATGAAGATATATATCCAAACAGAAATTTGTACAGGATGTTTATAACCGAACAGTGGAAACCACCCCAAACGTCCATCAACTAATGAAAGGACAACTAAAATGTAGTATATCCATATAATGGAACATTATTCAGCAGTTAAAGTAAATGATATACTGATACGTGCTACAACATGATGAATCTTGAAAACATGCTAAATGAAGGCAGGCAGACACAAAAGGACAAATATTGTATGATTCCATTTACATGAAATGTCTAGTGTAGAGGCAGAAAGTAGCTTAAGCAGTTGCCAAGGCAGGGAGGGAAGGGTTGGGGGTAATAGTGTATTCCTGTTAAAGGTGTAGAATTTCTTTTTGAGTGAAGAAAAGCTGTCTAAAATTGATTGAAGCAAAGTTTGGGAAACACTATCATGAGGCACTGAAGGGATTATTTTATGTGTAAGCATTTAAGCCAGGTGTTAACATAGTCTTGCACCATATAACAACATTTGGATCAACAGCAGACTGCCTATAACCCCAATTTCAGATATGGCTGGTCCCATAGATTATAATAACATATTTTTACTGTATCTTTTCTATGTTTATATATGTTTAGACACCCAAGTACTTACCACTGTGTTACAATTGTCTACAGTATTCGGTACAGTAACATGCTGTACAGGTTTGGTGCCTAGGAGCAATAGGCTACACTCTATAGCCTACTAGGTGTATAGTAGGCCATACCATCTGGGTTTGTCTAAGTACACGCTATGATGTTCACACAACAATGAAATCATCCAAGGACATGTTTCTCAGAACACATCCTCATTGTTAAGCAATGCATAATTGTAATTGGCTTTCTCAAGCATAAGAGAATCTCACTAAGGTAAAATTACGTCATAATACATCTAACCAGATGAACTAGGAATAGCTTCAAGCCTGAATGAGTTAATCTATCAATCATTGTTAAACTTTTTTGCATCATGAATCCTTTGAGAATGTGTTGAAAACTATGAACAAGACAGGCATGGTATTACCCTATGGAACCTAAATAACTTCATAGAATACTGACATCAGACGAGGACTCTCCATCACTGTAGTTAAACAAGACAAAAACAAGATCATATCATAATCCTGTCTGAATAGAAATCTAACAAGGGGGAAGAGGGAAATACTGTGCAACCGCAAAAATAACCAAACATGCCCCACTCCTCCTTAACAGGATTGACTACTGCTTCCCCTGTGACAGCTCTGGCCTTTGTCTGTTCCCCTAGCTTCCTAGATAAATGTTATGACACTCAATACCCAAATTGCTCCTGCTTTCTGACAGCACCCAATCTGTAATGGACTCTTGAATCTTCCCTAAAATCATCTTAGCCAAGTCCAAACCCTGTAAGCCCCTCCTGACTTCCTCTTGATGAGACACTCATTGTTTTCTAAGGGATGGAGCTCTCCTGCTGAAGTAGTAAGCCCAATTTCAAATATAGGTGTGATCCTGGTGGTATTTGGCTGATGAGAATCACAATATAATATTTATAATACATAATTGGCAAGAGCATAAAAGTGTATGTATATTATGGCTCTTTTTTTTTTTAAAGTGTATACATGTATAGAATAGATGGTACAATAGAATGGTATAAAAAAGACAATGGATACACACTGAAATGTTGAATAGTTATTTCTAAATGTTAGTACTATTTTCCTTTTTGCTTTCCCGTATTTCACATTTTTCTTCAAAGATAGTGTACAACTTAATAAGATAGAAGGGAGGGAGGAGAAAAATTCCCTCCCAAAAGAATATTAACATATTCTATAAGGGAGGAATTTTCTATTCAAACAGCTGTCAATCACACAAGGTTTTCAAACTTTAGAATAGAATCACTTGGGATACTCAGTGAAAATAAGAGATTCCTGGGCTTCATCCCTGGAGTCAGCAGGGAATCTATATATTGAACCCCAGGTGATTCTGACCCACAGGGCCTGAGGAGCAACCTTGACAAATTGAGAGATGTGGCTTTTGGAACAAACTAGAACTTGAAGGATGGAAAGATTTACAGAGGAAAGAGAAGACTTCTCAGGCTAAATAAGAAGCACAAAGAGCCCAAAAGCATGCAGCTGCATGTGCTGAGGAGGGGGAGAATGAGCAGTCTGCTGCACAATGGGGTCTCAGTCAACCTGATTTGACCAACCTGACAGAACTGAGGGCTCCTCTAAAGAACAGCTGACAACTGAGCAAGCTTGGGAAGGTAAAGAGGTTGTATATATTTCATTCAAGCTTCCCACCCACGTTTCTCAACAATCAGCCAATTTGCTGGTTTCTTCAACTTACATCTAAATATTTTTCAGGAAGCAAGTCTAACTTTTCCTTAAATATTTCCACCGATAATTTTCATTTTTTTTGACTACACTAAATCTTTTCTACTCTTCTACAAAAGATTTTATCTTTGCCTATGTTTCCAGCCATCTGAAAACCTACCACCAGCCCACTAGGAAACAGAAAACAAAATTAAGTTTAAAAGTCCCCCCACTGGGCATCTCTATGACTCAAGAGTTTAAGAACTATCTTTCAATATCATAAGTTACCAACTTTTTAATAATAAAGATATGGGATTTTCCAATGACTAGTGTAGCCTTTCACTTGCATCCAGAAATTTTCAAGTGGAAAAGTGTTCCCACCTTTAACTATTCAAAAGGATATTTTTTTATATTAAACATGAATAATTGGGGCTCTTGTCCATAACACAAAGTAAAATAACTTTAGAGATGAAAGAGACTTCAAAGAAAAAGCTTTCATTTTACTGATGAGAACTGTTTCACATCCTGTTTTCCCTAAAACACACACACGTACACACACTTCAAAGAAAAATAAATTGTATCTTAGCTGGAAAATTCCCCTCAATATTTTATGTCCCTTAAAGTAAGTGACAGTAAATGGTTTTTGTGCAAACATTTTCAGAAAACTCACACTTCAATGAACCAAATGAACATTGTTGCAGACTTAAAGCACTTTCATGACTAGAATGCCTTTTTGGTAGGTTAACGTTAAATATTCCATTTTAGTAAATGACAACTTTAATTATGCAGGAATAATCAAAATATACTTTTTCTTTTTATGTCTTTGAGTTAAATACGTCTATTGAAATAGTGTGGACAGAGCATGGAGCCTTAAAGACAGATGAACCTGGGCTTGAATCCCTGTTTGGCCACCTATACTTGGTAGATTCATAGGTGTTTTTTTTTTCTAGTCTGTTTTCTTGCACATAAAACAGTTGTAACATCTACCTCATAGTGCTAAGGATTAAGAGAGTTACACATATGTAGAAGGAAAAAAATACTGGTGACAGAATTCTCCAAGGAATGAAATGTCTTTTGATTAGAGACTAAACCACACAGAATGGTAAAGGCAGTTAGAAAAACGGTAAAGAATATAAAATTGCATAATAAAGTAAAAAAAAAAAAATCTTAACTTTTCACAAGCATTTGAGAGGGAAGGGGAGAAAAGAGAGGGGAGCCTGAGATAGAAAAATGTTGAGGAGAGAAAAGAGAGAATGGCATAGCAAGATGGAGGGAGGCTGTGACTCAAAAAGAACAAGAAGTTTCCTGTGGCCAAACAGGCTCTCAACAAGGATGCTGAGGTATATGAAATATGTTCGGTCTTTGTCCCCAAAGACAAAGGCTCTTAAAACCCTTGGACTATCCTAAATGTTAGAGTGTCTTTGTTACTCATAATGAGCCCCTTTGGAATATACCTGAATTTATGCTAATAAGGTGACTGAGAGTGAGGTCCCTAGATAGCCTCAACACGGGGCTGGTCACTGAAAAGACCAAGTGGTTAGGAGGTTGGAACTTGCTGGCCCACCCTCTTACCTTTGGAAAGGGGAATGGACTGGAGATTAAGCTCCATAAAAATTCTTGAACAAATTTGATGAGCTTCTGTGTTGACGAACACATCCAAGAGCAGGGCAGGTGGCAAGCCCAGGGAGGGCACGGAAACCCCAAGCCTCCCGACCCCCACAACTTGCCCTATGCATCTCTTCCATCTGGCTGTTCCTGAGTTATAACCTTTATAATAAACCAGTAAATGTAAGTAAAGAGTTTTCCCTGAGCTTTGTGAGCCAGCCTAGCAAATTAATGGAACCCATTGAGTGGATCGTGGAAACCCCAATTTATAGCGAGGCAGTCAGAAGTGTAGATGACATCCTCCTTGAGACTGGCATCCAAAGAAAGAGGGCAGTCTGTGGGACCTGAGCCCTTAACCTGTGGGATCTGACACGATCTCCAGGTAGGTAGCATCAGAACTGAATTGGACGCAGCTGGTATGGAATGGAGACTTGCTTGGTGAGTGGGGGTGGGGGGAACCCACATGTCTGGTCACAGAAGGGCTGTGTTGAGATTAGAGCAGGAGAGAAACAGAGTGTCTCTCCTTAGGTGCCCAACATTCTAATTTTTCGTACCCATCTTTTTTAAAAAACAGACTATTTTTTAGAGCAGTTTTAGGTTCACAGCAAAACTGAGTGGAAGATAGCTTTCCCACATACCTGCTGCTCTCACACATGCATAGCCTATAGGCATTATCAACACCCCCCAAAATAGTACATTTGTTACCACTGTTTCACCACCCTAAGAATCTACTCTCAACATTCTAAGTACCCCTCCCTCGAGCTCTGCCGCAATTAGCAAGCCCCTCCCCCTCGCAAAAAGGAGAAAGTTTACCAGATGAAACTCTTTTGGGTAAAGACACAACTGCCTTGAGTAAAGTCTGAACAAAAGTCTGCTAAATACGAGTGCCCTGAGTGAAGTGGTGTTTCGGGAGAATCAAAGGTGGGTTGTCTCCAGATTTGAACTTACGCAGGTGATGAAAAGAAAACAGCTGTAAGACATAAAACACACCAACAAGGTGGGGAATTCAGGAGAAACAGAGAAACCTGTGAGCGGTAGCTGGGAGAAAATTAAACCCTAGACGTATTGGGGAAGGGAAATAAGCAGTAGGATTTTTATTTACGTGTCACGGGACAGAGCGACCTGGAGGGCGAAGGGGAACGCCAGGCAGCTTAGGACATCTGCTTAAGGGCTGCCTCACTTCCACCTGGGTGGCAGTCTGTCAAAGTGGCGCTCTTCCATCAGATTCGAGTGTTTCACGCCCCTTCCAAATATCGGGCAAAAGAAGAAAACTTTTTAAAGTGAGATAAACCTACCGTGAAGCTGCACTGTACCCAAGACGGTCCCCCAGGACTGCCGGACACGGACTGGTTAACTGGGAGCTACGGGGGGGCAAGGAGGACCTTTGGGGAAAGCAGGTGCTCGCCAAAAGCCACTCCTGCCCTCCCGATGACTAGATGAAAGAATTTCTGTCGTGGCCGACAGTGCGAGGCTGCGATGCTGGGAAAAGCAACTGAGCAGTTTTGGCGGGGGAGTCGAATGGAAGGCTTGGAATGAACATCTCGTTCCCGCAGTCTGCTCCGCGCGACTCCCGTCTCCCAGTTTCTGAAACGCCAGCGACAGTGCATGGCACCGTCAAGCACGTTACTAGTTACTACGTTACTCTGGGTTGACGGAAAGGTCAGACACACGCGCTCGACTGACGACTCTCCCGTTTCTTTAAGTGTCATGATGCACGCACGCGCCCGAAAGGCAGGCGAGCTGACCGCGTTTCCTCAGCGAACAGGTGCTGCAGGACGAAGGTGCGGCCGCCCCCTTCTTGGAGAAGGTTCTGCGGGTACCTCCGCTGGAAACAGATACAGGGCGTCTTTGTTAAACCGCAGTTCCCTCGCTAAGCCCGAGCAGCAGCGGGCGCGAAGGGGCGCCAGGGAACTCACGACGGAGACGCCCATAGGTTCGCGCGTCTCCCAGGCGCTGTCGGTTTTGCAAACGGTCCGTGTCTACCGAGACCGTGACTGAAATCCCGGAGCCTCAGCACCGGGGAGCGGAGACCCGACCCCCCGCTTGGCCGCCGCGCCCCAACCACCCTCGGTTTGCTGGGCTGGGCGTCGCAGCGCGGGAGCCCCAGCTCCTTCCCCGAACCCGTCCCCACGCCGGGCGGGACGGCCCGCTCTCAGCCGCAGCCGCGTCCGCCGCGCCGACCGTACCTCATGATGCTCGCTCTGGCGCGTCCTGTCCGGGCGGGCGGGCGCGGCGCTCCCGGGAGAGGACGCCGGGAGGGGCGGCGGCGGCGGCGGTGGTGGTGGCAGCTGCTGTTTGTAAACACGCTCCACGTGCGCTCGCTCTGCCCCATTCGTAGCCCGCTCCCGGCACCCGTCGACGCGCGGCTTTCCGACCAGCCCTCAGAGGGTGCGATTTTTACTCCCTCTGGGGGAGAAGGAAGCTTCGCCCGCAGAGCCGGGCCAGGAGGTAAAAAAAAAAAAAAAAAGCCAAGACAAGGCGAGCTTATATTGCCCCCTGCCGGCCGGCGTGGCAGGCGGCGGCCCGAAGCCGCCGGGCTATTAGCGGAACCCACACGGCGTCCAAAGACGCCGCCGCGGCCAGGCCCCGCCCCCGCCCGCTCGCCCGCCGCAGGCCCCGCCCCCGGGCCGCGCGCGCCCGCCCGCGCAGGCCCCGCCTTCCAGCCCGGACAACGTTCCTGCGGGGGCGCGCGCGTGCTCTCTAATCCCCCGCCTTCCGGCTCCGGCGCCCGTCGCCGCTGCCGCCGCGCCACCAGTGTCAGCCTCCCTCGGGTGACTCCATTTGCTCTCGGTGCGGTCTGGCCGCCGTGCAAGCGGGCGGAGAGTGATGCCCCCGGCCGGCGGACTGGCGTTCCCCGCGCCGAGCGACCGCTTGCTCGCTCGCTGGCTGCGGTGGTGACACCCTGGTCGCCGGCGTTCTCGGCGGAATCCGGGCTCCCTCCGCGGGAGGAAAGACGTCCCGCGCTCTGGAGCTCGCCCAGCGGGGAGAGGCCCTCGCTAACACAGCTTCTCTCTGACCTCTTAATTTCGGGAGGTAGGCTATTCAGGTCCCTCTGTCACCCCAGATAATGCCTAGAAGCATTATTGTCGTATTTAGCTGTCTATCACATTAATAGGAGGCGATAATTTTCTCAACATAGTTGCAGGATAGATGTGGGTAATGCCACAGATCCTGATATTGAAAAAAAAAAATGTTTTTGGTATTTTCCTTTAGGTTTTGGAGGCTCCGAGTGTCTATACGGCCGCACAGGAACTACTTCTGTTGGCCCATCGAGGATCGTCTTTCACCAGGATTATTGTAACATCATCTTGACGGAGCCTTCCACCCCGTAGCCTCTACGTTGGGGCCTAATTTCCACCAATGAAGTTTTCTGATGCTTTCTTTAACAATGTGACATCACTTCTTGTCCACCTTCCTCTGCAGTTGCCAAATCCATTAGGTATATAAGTCGCCTTAAAGTTCACAGTTTTCTGCCTGTCCACTTTCACCTTGCTGGCACTGCTCACTTCTGTCCAGCTCATCTTGCCTTGCTTGCGTATGATTTCCATAAGCACTCATTTGCGTAACATGTAGCAGCCCTTGCCTAGAGAGACGGCATTCCGTACAATCCTTTGCTTGACAAAGAGCACATAGTCAGGAGGTGAGCTTTCCCATTTTATTTTCCTGTATGTCAAGTTTGCAAGTCCTCTCTTGACTTAAAACTATGTATTCCCTAGTACATTTCCCAAAATACTTCCCTGAGTCTTAGTGGCTTTATCAAAGAACCTTACCTTCAATGATGGCAAGAATTGAGCGTGCAATAGTACTGTTTTAGAGACCTTGCTAGTATAGCATTGATTTAAATTCTAACCTCCAGTGAGACTGCAATTCATGAAAAGACCTTAAACTAAGTAAGGAGGAAGAAAGATAGAAGATAAGGTTAATTGAAGATAGGGTTTATTGTAGGAACTTTGTAAGTTTTAAAACGGCAGGTGAAAGGATTCATGTCGACCTTGTCTAGAAATTGGCCATCACACTATCCACCTAGGTCCTAGGAGTGAGAGGAAAGAAGAATCTTAAGACCTCTTTTTCTCTTCCCTTTGTGTTCAAATCTAAGCTGTTAATTATCTTGTAATTGCCTAAAATATTATACACCTAAAATGTTGGGGAAACGTAAGCGTGTGGTGTTGACAATTAAGGAGAAGCTTGACATTATTAAGAAACTTGAGGAAGGCATCTCTTTCAAAAAACTTTCTGTGGTGTATGGAATTGGTGAATCCACTGTTCGTGATATTAAAAAGAACAAAGAAAGGATTATAAACTATGCAAACAGTTCAGATCCTACTAGTGGGGTATCCAAACGTAAATCTATGAAGTCATCAACCTATGAGGAACTTGATAGAGTGATGATAGAGTGGTTTAACCAACAGAAAACAAATGGGATTCCAGTGTCTGGAACGATTTGTGCAAAGCAAGCCAAGTTCTTTTTTGATGCTTTGGGGATGGAAGGCGATTTTAATGCATCATCTGGCTGGCTAACTCGATTTAAGCGGCGCCATGGTATTCCAAAGGCCGCTGGTAAAGGAACAAAATTAAAAGGAGATGAAACTGCTGCCAGTGAATTTTGTGGGAACTTTCAGGAATTTGTTGAGAGAGAGAATCTACAACCAGAACAAATTTATGGTGCTGATCAAACTGGATTATTCTGGAAATGTCTACCATCAAGGACGTTAGCTTTTGAAACTGAGCAAAGTACTTCTGGGTATAAGTCAAGCAGAGAGAGAATCATTATTATGTGCTGTGCAAATGCCACAGGTTTACACAAACTTAATCTTTGTGTTGTGGGGAAGGCAAAAAAACCCCGTGCATTCAAAGAAACCGACCTTTCAAACCTTCCTGTCACTTACTTCAGTCAAAAAAGTGCATGGATAGAACAATCTGTTTTTAGACAGTGGTTTGAAAAATACTTTGTGCCACAGGTACAGAAGCATTTGAAATCCAAGGGGCTTCTAGAAAAAGCAGTGCTGCTTTTAGATTTCCCACCAGCACATCCAAATGAAGAAATGCTGAGTTCAGATGATGGCAGAATAATTGTGAAATATTTGCCACCAAATGTCACAAGTCTAATTCAACCCATGAGCCAGGGAGTTCTAGCCACTGTAAAAAGATACTACCGAGCAGGACTTCTCCAGAAATACATGGATGAAGGAACAGACCCAAAAATGTTTTGGAAGAACTTGACAGTGTTGGATGCAATTTATGAAGTATCAAGAGCTTGGAACATGGTAAAATCCAGTACCATAACCAAAGCTTGGAAAAAACTTTTCCCTGGCATTGAAGAGAATTCAGGCATGAACATTGATGAAGGAGCCATTTTAGCAGCTAATTTAGCAACAGTTTTACAGAATACAGAAGAATGTGAACACGTTGACATTGAGAATATTGATCAGTGGTTTGACTCTCAAAGTAATGACTCAAGCTGTCAGGTGCTAACCGACAGTGAAAGTGCTGTGGAGCAGGCCAAGGCTGCTGAGCAAAAGCCTTCCAATAAGACTAGAAAAACAGAACTGAATCCAGAGAAGCATATTAGCCATAAAGCTGCGCTTGAATGGACTGAAAATTTACTGGATTATCTAGAACAACAAGATGACATGCTTTTGTCAGATAAACTGGTATTAAGGAGGCTTCGGACCATAATAAGAAGAAAACAGAAGATCCAAAATTACAAAAGTCATTGATAGGGCTCCTAAGTGTTTCAATGTATTTGCATCTTTGTGACTGTATCTGCAGTGAAACTTAACTGAAGTCCTATGGATTCCAAGGCCAAATACATTTTATAAATGATTTTAGGATTAGATGCCATTTTGGATTACTTAAATGACAGCTCTTTAATGTTGACTCTAGTCATTGAGCATTGACGTGTAATTAGTCTGTCTACTGTTTCTAATCTGTATTATACTAATTAGATCATAAGGTACCTGAAGTCAGGGATCTTGTGTCTGATTTGTGCCTGAATTTTAATATGTCTAATAAAGGGCCATGCGCACTATAGGCACTCAATAAATCTTACTTAAATTGAATTTTTGTTACTTTCTCTTAACTTCCATCAGTTTCCAAATTAAAATATGTTGGGGGTAAGTTTCTATTTCCACAACTTTTCCACTGCTGGAAATCTTAAAAGAGCTCAGCAAAGATTATGCTTGAAGTATTTCACTGTGACTGCAGAGAACTGAAGAGAAATAGTCTTCAGCCTTAAATATGGCATTTCTGTGCTGACAGTATTTGGGCAATCAGCAATTCAGATTGGTCATCTCTGAGTATAGCGAGGGAAGAAAAATAAGGTTAAAATGTCCCCAGAGAAAGTGTTTCCACTTCGCTTTGATTCATCTGACAATTGGATGAGTTCCTTCATAGTGTGGAAAGAGTGCCATTCCTTTTCCAGGAAAATATATTTCCGTTCCCAAACCCTTGCAGTTAGAAGAAGTGATGATTCAAGTTTATTATCTGTCATTTTGATTGTTTATTGATGTCAGCAGTTTTTCTCTTTAATAAGCTATGTGACATTTATGTAACTTACAAATTATGTCATTTGCTTTCATAGAGCATATCCTTCTGTGAAAACTAATAAGAATATTAGCATACACGTAATTTGTGGAACCAGCACATGAACAGTGAATTAACATTAAGTAGAACATGGAAGAGGCACTATAGAAGAGCCCAGCTGCTATGTGACCGTGGGCAAGTTACTTTACCCCCATCTGTAAACTAGGAATAATACCTGCCTCGGAGAGTTTTTGTGAGAATAAATAAGTTAGCATATGGATTTGAAATAGTATGGGCTTAGAACAGGGCCTACCTCAGAATAACACCGTTAGCTGCTGTTTCTGCATTGCAGAAATTACGCGTTTCAGAAGCACGCTGATCAGATCCAGTGTGTTACTCAACGTGATGTCGCTGCATTAGGAAAACCCTTCCAAGGGAAGTGAGATAAAAGAGATACGGGTAATTAGTTTCAGCTGAAAGAAAATAATGATTTATTTCAATGAAAACTGAAGGGTTAATCTAATTGAAAAGCATTTACTGACCATCCGCTGGTAGACACTGTGAGGTATGCAGGCATGTTTAAGACATCTTAGGTTGAATATAATAGGAAATGGGAATGGAATTGTAATTTCTTTGCTTCAGGCTTGTTAGCACATTGCTGATAATATAAATAGATGTTGGCTTTGTTCATAGAAGAAAATCTATATTACTAATATTGGCATAATTCACTGAAGTACTAAAATACCTTTAAAGTAGATGAGATAGCAGTAAGCAGGACACTTGGAATATTTTATCAAACTAAAGTAATACAGAAGCAGGAGAAAAATCAGAGCTAAAGAAATGTCACAGGAGACACTGGTTATAGTAATTAGGCCCAGCATCCATATAGAGCTTCATTGTCATTTGACTTGAGGAGACTTTATAGCCCCTATCTGACAATTTTCTTTCATGAGGCTATCATTAGCACTCAATTCTGCCTTTTGAGCTGAGGCTTTGGATCCTAGAATGGCTTTTCCAGAAGATTTCTAAGAATATGCTTTCTTTGGGAGAATTCATACACCATTATTAACACACCTTCCTGAGTTTACACAATTATTTCACCACCTAACTGATAGGCTTGAGGAAATGGAACTCTGCAGATAAGTCCTGAGGCCATTTGGCTTCCTGGGGACCTAGGGATTCTGAAACTTGATAGTGGTAATGACATTTGAATACAGCTTTGCATTTCCACAGTGCTGTTGCTAACAAAAACTTCTCAAAGGTCAATCATGTCACTGAAATGTTTTGATCTTCTGTTTTATCATAAATGCTAATATAAATTGTGCATTCTAATTCTATAATTCATTGAAATAAAATATTTTCCCCCTTCCAGATATTGTAATATATTAGATCCTCTAGGAAGATACATTGTGGTTATCTTGGTTAATCATATGCCCCTTAACATGTGCCCTAGTTTGAAAAGCTCAGACACATGGACTTTTATTTGACTTTGCACACCTTAAGGAAGATATCCACAAATTCTGATTACTGGTTACTATTTATAACAGTGGGTATTTTTTAGAGGAGAAACTAACAGAACTCAGACCAAATGGGGAAAGTGTTTGGTAACTAAGAGTATGCTTTTATTAAAAATTGCATAGTGGGAATATTTACTATTTCATAATTCAATATCGGATTAATAAAGATTGATTGGAAAACTTTGGGTGCAAAATAAATATAATAGATTTGGCAGGGCCCAGATCAGAATCCATAGTCAATTCAAGCAGAGTTATAGTAGTATAATAGCTATTTTTGTCTTCAGTCTTCAGACTCAACTGTGCAGTCACTTCAGGAATTTTCTGGGGTTAGGAAGGATCATGGTGGACTAAACGGCACAGCTGACATGAAGCAGGACACAGCTACTCACGTCACAGGCTCAGACACTTTTCCTCCTGTGCTATGGCCAAAGCCACACAACCAAAATGTTGGGAATCAAAGCGAGGACCTGTACTCCAAATTTAGTCCTATTCAGGAGACCTGTGTTCACTTATTACCTTAATATTTTGACAAAGTTGACCTTTTCTTAAATATATACGTTATCTATACCCTAAGCAATAATATCTGCAAAATCACAGGTCTTGGATGCCAACTGTGGTCTCAAGTTCAAATAAACATAAAACAGGATTTAAAAAAAAAAAAAGTGCCCAACTATAACCTGAAATCATCTTGCCTACCTCATCTGCACACTTTAGAAACACTAGCCAAGCAGGAGTAGGGTTGCTGAAGGTTAACAGATTGGAATGCAAACATGAGCTTCTTCACTCTTTCCCTAGATAACCTTGGTGTTAGGTTCTGAGCCCAGAGGGCAACACACAAGCCTTGGGTGTAGCAAAATGCTGTTTATTTTGAGCATCTGGGTGCAGATGGGTAGAGGCCAAAAGAGCGTCCACAGAGAAAAGGGGAGAGTGGTGGGTTTTATAGGAGGTTTGGATGGAAGTTTGGGGAGGATGAATTTTTTTTTTCTGAACACAAACTGGTTCCGCAACTGCCTGTGATCAGAGTTAGATTTACAACCTCGGACTCTCCAGACTCCTGCGGCTATTGTTTCACTGGCTTTATGATCACTAAGTTTTCCATTAACCACATTCCATCCTATACATACTTTCCGGGTTCCCACCCTAAGCAAACCTAACACATGGCAGCTTTCTGGACTTCTCTGAACTTCAGTTTTTTCACATGTGAAAGGGTGGGAGGTTAAACAGTCACAGTCCAGGCATTCAAAAACACCAGGTATTAAGCAATCCCGTGGCCGTTCATTGAGAACTCCTGGTCTCCAGGCTTGTCCTGGAGAATGAGTCATAGCCCTTCTGTCACAGTGACTCTGTGCAGACCCCCAGGAGACGTGAGCACCCCAGTTGGGGTCTGGGCACTCACCCATCTCTGGGAATGCTGGCTGGGGGGTGCGCATAGGCTGGTGGGCGTCGCTGAGTTCCCCAGCCCCTTACGACTACAGCTGTCAATATCCACAGGGGCCCAGCAGTCAAAACAAAACAGGTGGGGCCTGCTCTAGCCACAGTCTGAGATAACCGGGCTCAGAGAGAAACAGGTTTTTCCAAGCAGCTGAAGGCCGACTTAGGAGATGTGAGCTCATACACTGTAAACAGAAATGCAAACTGCCGATGCAAATGCAAAGGGGAAACTGGAGGAGCAGATTTGGACCAAGACACGAAGCAGCAGCAGTGCCAGCGCCAGCAGCATGGTCCACCATCCACCTCGTGAGTCTGGTTTGCCCAGCAACATCTGCTTTATACTTGTCATCCCAGGTAAGTATTGTTAGGTTTGTTCCAGGTGGGAATTCAGAAAGTACGTATGGGACAGAATGCGGTTAATAGAAAACTGAGGTTTGTGAAACAACAGCCGGAGGAGTCTGGAGAGTCCCAGGAGGTTGTAAACCTAACAGCCAGCTGCGGACGGCATTCCTATCCCCCACTGATAAGGACAGAACTACCCTTCTCCCTTAGCTCTACAAGATGAGACTGATGCAGGGGTCCCAGAAACTGGTTGTTAAAAACAAAAATTTTATTGCAGTGGCTGTTCTGGCCCAGTGAGTCACTCCCCCCTAAGAAACCCTCCATAAAACCCAAGGCTTTCCCCTCCCTCAGTGTGGACGCTTTTTTGCCTCCACCCAGATGCCCCAAATAAACAGCATTTTGCCACACCTGAGGCTTCGTGTGTCTCTTGGCTCCAGACCTAACAAGTATTACGAGTCCCCTTTCACTCTCAGGTGTCCCAGTTTAGAAGAGAAATTAGACAGTGTCCCTACGAATGAAGATATTAAAGGTCAGAGAAG
The DNA here is from genome assembly GCF_000956105.1 of Propithecus coquereli. Lineage (NCBI taxonomy): Eukaryota > Metazoa > Chordata > Mammalia > Primates > Indriidae > Propithecus > Propithecus coquereli. Next base: position 6,307,768 of record NW_012148174.1, read on the forward strand.
GGATGTGATCTGCCCAAGGTCACACAGTCACCAGGTGCCAAGAAAGGAACAGAAGTTGCGTCTCTGAGCTCTGGGAAATGTGGCCTACTGACCCTTCAGGCCATGAGCCTCTGGGCCGGACTGCGATCCCAGTCCCGCTTGCTCCTGGGCTCGGCACACACCTGCCTTCCCACACAGGCGGGGAATCTCTTATTGGAAGTCTGTCTCTCTTGGAGGAGAAGGAGTACAGCCAGTTCATGTGCGGAGTCTGCTGTGTGCCAGGCAGATGTCAATGTCTATTTTGTGATCCTCAACAACAATCCTGTGAAGTATAACACCCTTTCAGAGGGAGCTCTAAAAAGCAACTGTCAGAGACCCAACCAAAAATTCTCATCTGAGACAACGACAGAGCTCTCAGTCCTTGCAAGAAGCTGTGGTCCTCTGTCCCCCATGGGCATCCGTGCTGCAGGAATCCACGAGGCACTGGGTCAAGGCCTTCCCTAAAACCACTGTTAGCATCCAGAAATGTGCTGGGTGTGTGTAATTCCACAGAATGCTTCCACCAGCGTTACTCCCCAGGCAGCCAAATATCTTTGCAGATCCATCAGACTCAGAAAATCCTTGAATGGAACTCCATGCAGCTGACAGGCACAGTCCTCATGAGGGGCATCTTTTAAATTTCCTCCTGATGACAAAATCAGGCCCGGAGGTGGAGGGTGGATCTAGCCATGTCTCCACAGGTCACCAGGGCCACCAACATCCTTTCTGCATGGAAATCCACTTGGGTAGTGCCAGGGGTGCCAGAGCCTGTTCCTGGCTCCTCGAGGTTTTTTTCTCATCCAGGTTGCCATAGATTGGCCTGGAACACAGGCCCATGTCAAGAAAATACTTAATTGGTATAATTTGGAAAACTAGAAACAAAACATGTTATAAGTACATAATGAAACATGTCAGGTATGCTGTCTTCTACTTTTGCGGCCAACCAAAAGATGGATATGAACATAGTTAGTGAAGGTCCTTAATGGAATTTTAGGTGTGATTTATTAATAAATATTCCTAGAACTCTAACACAGACCTTTGGGGATTTTTTATTTTCATAGTGATTTTGTAATGAGATCAACTATTACCACTGTGATCTATTTAAATCACCTGGGGGGATATGATATTTTTGAGTTACCGTACGGATAGTAATCAGTGAGATTTTAGAACATACAACTTTTTTTTTTTAAGTTACAAGAGGAAACTTGAAACTTGACTGTGAAACTCAGCCTCCTTAATTTGTGAAGTAATTTCTACCAAAAATGCTTTTGTTCTCAAGGAGAATCTTAATAGCTTAACTTGTAACATCTAGTTTCTTCTAAGACCAACAAAAACGAGACCTAATTCTTTCCTACATTTCAGAATATGTTGATCTTCCAGAACTTATTGACCAAGAAAGGTTTGGGGCTTTAAGATGTGATAAATTGTGGGGAAGTAACTCGGAAATATATGTGGGAAACGAATGGAAGATTAGGGTTATTTTAGTTAGACTGGTTTATGCAGACTCATCTCAGCGCCCACTCCCTGTCTCCGGTGAATAGAGTAGCTCTCCTCTTCCTGGTATGGGATACAGAGGTCACCTTCACAAGGGAAGCTTATGCCCTTCTTCTAGGTGGACAAGAGGAGAGCAGAGAACTCTTCCTGCCCAATTGATTCTCAATTGCCTTCAGCTCAATATAATCCTTATGCCAAAGTGGCATGTTTTGGGATAGCGTATCCTGTGTCCCTTCAGTTCTTAGTCCTCCAAACTGTAGTTTCTTAGCTTCTTAAAATCACAAATCTTTTTTTTCTTTTCCTTCTCAACTAGCTTGGCTCTTGCAAGTAAAAACTTCGCTTTCCTGATTATTGTTTCTGCTGTGCTTTTTTTTTTTTTTTAAGTTTGTTTGGAAAGTCAAAGCTAAGCAATGGCTTCTTTGTTCTCAGCTTTATTTATGTTTCCCCTGAAACAATGAATCTATATGACAAGAATTACTAGGAATGAAAAGGATGTTGGCTTTTATTTTGAAGATGCTATTTTGTATTTTCACTCCCCCCCAAAAAATTATCTCATGTTTTGTGAATTCAAGCCTCCAAAGAAAAGTTACCCAGAGCATAGAGTCTTCTGTCATCTAAGGGAGAATCCCTCTCCATTATATTTTTCACTCTTTCAAGACAAATTCCTTTCCTTGTCTCGTGCACATCAATTTAGCAATCAACTTTTAACGCTTGAGCAAGTAACATTTGTATCTTACCCTCCACCCCACGTGGCTTAGAAAGGTGTTTTTTCTTGGCAAAGACAGTCATCTTGCAGAATTCTAGAGGCAGCTATTAAAAGAAACTTGTTCTTCACTTCCTTATACTGTGCATGTAGGCTCTCTCTCCTATTTCAGTGAATAGAAAAGGCCTCAGGGCTTCACGGTGCTGGATACACCATAGAGTTGTTGAAAGTCAAGGAAAGGTCCACTTTACCTTTCTTAAAGTCTAGGTGGCATTGTGATTGAAAATATCATTAGGCAAAGAATTCCATGTGCTTTTCTTAACATCTTAGTAAAATATCCTTTCAGGCACAGAAAAAGACAAAAGCTCTGAACAGCTCTTCAAAACAAGTAGATCTGTAAATCATTTCAAAGAGAATGGAAAGTATTTCCTTTAATTCCAGTACAGCTGATGCTGGACTGAGAAATACAGTAGCCACTAATTTGGACCAGCAATTCCTTCAAGGAAGTAAATATAGAAGGAGTTTGACTTTCTCCCAGATCTGCCTCTAACTCAGAGATGCAGAAGTCAGGAAATGGGATTGTAACCCATCTGTGGAGTATTGCCTTTGGAGGTACCAAGATACGGGCTCACTCTCGCCACCAATAGGACCAGCTTCGCCAATGCAGTGTGTGACCAGTGCAGGTGCATGGGGTCCCATGCTCACAGGAGCCCCGTGCTTGAGGTTTAATGCTCTGCGGCCAATATCTTCAAATCCTCAATAATTTTATCTTCAAATGTGTTTTGTAAATTAAGTCTGATGGGGAAATGAAACATGCACTGGGGCTTGCAGCCTAGGTGTACGTGGTCTCTCCTGTTGCTTCCTGGGACAGGCTCTTGGCTGCCAGCTTCCCAACTTTTGGCACCCTGGGTCCCACCCAGCCTCTCTCTTTCCACTCCTGCCTGGTGACTGCTGCCAGAGACATTGGGGTTGGGCATGCTGCCCAGTCGCATATTGGGTAAGGTATGGCAGAAGCTATCCTGTCCCGGGCTGACAGCACTGTGGTGCATTAGATGGGCAGCTTAGCCGGGGTAGGCTTCTCACTCACCCCCACTTCACGTCCTGAGCACCTCTGGACAGGTTGCAATCCCTTGGCAGTTGCCCATTGCCTTGGGTTGGGAAGGCAGATGCGTGGAAAGTGGAGATTGGCTTTCCCAGGGGACAAGCTGCATTGGTGTGGTGGAGGGTTGTGGGGTGGGCCCAGGCACCTGTAAGGGTCTGCACTTGCCTGGCAAGTATGCCTGTCCTCAAGGGTGTGTGACATTAAACAGCAAATAAAAAAACAGCATGATAGGTCCAGAGAAAGACTGCAGAAGAAAGGGAAACGCTTGTATTTCTGTGCCTTTACCATTTCATTTCTGGCATTTTGAACAAAGAGCCCCATATTTTCATTTTGCGTTGGGCTCTGCAAATTAAGTAGCCAACCCTGCCTACCACATCCCACATTCAGGGATCACAAACCTCGGTATACATAACTACAGGGTAAAGGGGAATCAGTATGGGTATATGGCCTTTTTAGTACTGGGAGCATTACGTTCTCAGGGTGGTGGTCATTGTTTTTGTACATTGCATTTGCAGGCTACCTCAGGTTTTGTAAAAATAAATTCCCATCCAGCAAGTGAAGACCTAAGAGATCCCACTTCAGTCCAGCATAGCCACACTATATGCTGGCCTAGGAACACACTCACAGCCACCTCCAATTCAGGTCTAGGTAAGAAAGAGGGAGTCTGGGAGCAGCCCAGTAGACAGAGGGATGGACGAAGACATTCTGCGTTCCCATTCAGTCAACAAATACCATACTCGGATAGCTCTGTGCTGGGGGAAGAAAGGGTACATCCTATGAACATTTCTATGAAAGTTCAGAGTAAGAGCATACCAGTGGCAGTGATATTCTTTGTGAAACGGAAGCAAACCACAGAAAATATGCACTTGTCTTCAGTAAGATATGAAAATATATGGACTCTATGAAACAGGACCAAAGATACAGATTTGACAGTCTGAGACAGTGAGTTAACCAAAATGAGCGATTTTCCAGGAAAGTAAAATAGAATTTCAGATTTGAAGTCTTCATTGGAGATTGTAAAGAGCAAAATTGACACTGTAAAATATTAAATCAGCAATTTTCATGATAAACTCCAAACTTTCCCAGAATGTAGATGATAAGGCCAAAGAATGAAAGTGATGAAAGAAAGTAAAGCCCCAAACTCTAAATTTACAATAATCAAAATTTAATTCTATCATATGCTTGAGCTGAAAATAACCTGGGTTACTGAGTACTGATTACTGAATAGCAGGAAATATTAATGGAGATAGATTGTACATTTAAAACTATCAAGGAAGCTCAAAAAGCATCCAGTCAGAAAAAGTTACACACACACATAATCAGTTTGTCTTTAGGTTTCTTTGTAGCTCAAAGTGCTATAAGAAATGATCAATCTGCATAGATTTTAAGGAAGAAGAGTTGTAAGCAAATGATTTTCTATCCACCCAGGTTGTTATTCTTGTGCAAAGGCAGCAAAAACAATCATTCTCTTATGCAAGAGGTCAGCAATTTACCATATCACCCATGTGAGCTACGTCAAATTAAAAAAAAAAACAAAGATAAATGAACTCCAGCAGATTCAAAACTGAAAACACAAGAATCTGTTAGCCTTGTTGTAAAAGAATTGGCAGTTAGCTTTGCAATCACTTAAATATAGATGTCTAATTAAAGATACTCTATGGTTACCCCCATAATATGCTGAAAAAAAAAAGACAAACACAGGGAGAGTGAAAAACATCTAATACTTTAGGAATAAGTTGAACAAAAGCAACCTATATACTCTTTACAAGAAACATATCTGAAAAGGCATTTTAAAGTAAAGAACAAAACCTGAAAGTTAGGAATGACAATATACTAACAAAGTAAAATTTTAGGCAAAAAGCAAATTAGACAAAAGTGGTTATCTTATACTAATGATAGGCATAATAATAATAAATCTGTGTTATAAATAAAGTAACACTTTAAGGGATAAAGCAAAAATTATTCATACAGGATAAATTGATATTAACAGAAACAAATATAATGGAATTATTTAACATATCATTCTGTCTTGGACAGATCTGGAAGATACAAAATAAATGATACAGTGCACTTGAACAATAAACAGCATGGTCACACATCTTAACTCATGTTACAACTTGTCTATATAATGGAAAATGTAATTTCTTTATTTTATCTGTGTCTAATCTGGCTTCCTAAAACCCAACCTTTCTGGTTTTGTAATTGGGGGAAGATATGTAAGTATTTCTCTTAAACCTTAGTACGCTTGATAATTTAAATACCTTTTTAAGTGGTGTTCAACCTCTCTCTGATGAAAATGTTTGGTCTTGTAAATGGTTCATCCATTTCCCTGATTCTCTCCTCGAGGTGGCATGTGGGTGTATGGAAAAGGATGTACGGATTTCTCACCTTCTCACCATTGCCCCGAAGGTGGAATCCTCAGGTTCAGGTGCTATCCTCGAACTTGCCTCTGTTAGCTCTGGTGTTTGGAGAAATGCCTGTGGTCTTCCTGGTGAACACTTGCCCTGCCGACCTCTACCCGTAAAGACTACCGGTGTCAGTAATGGGTTGGCTTCTCACTGCCTTGGTCACTGCCCATCAGTGACTGCCGGCTGATGCGGCCTCACCTTGGCTCTCACAGGTGCCATAAACCCATGGTCTGACTTTGTCTCCCCTTTGGCCCCAGCTAGACTACAGCCCTTGACACAGAGCTGCCCATTGCATCCCTTGGCAAGGGCAAATCCTCTCTGGCAAGCTTCCCAACCTCATCTAATTCTGTGATTCAAGGTGGTTTAGGAAAGGCAAACAACATGATCTTCCTCTGTCTGCTTGTTCTAAGTGTTAAAAAAAAAACTAGGAGTCCATTAGGCTGAGATGGCTTCAGCGTTCCGGGTTTTTGCTATAAGCAAACTGAAACCCGACTCAGAATGACTTAACCAATCAGAAACCTCCAACTAACCTTTAACTAGGGGCTATACCAATCAGAAACTGCCAACTGGCCTCTAACTAGAGATTCTTCACTTTAAATGATCAAACAGTTTCTTTGTCTTGCTTCCACAAACACCTTATAAAAGTTTTGTCCTCGTGCCCCCTTGGTGGAGCCCAAACTGCTTGTGATTTGGTGCAGCCTGATGCATGATTCATTGTCTGCTCAAATAAACTTTTTTTTTTTTTTTTTTTGAAACACAGTCTCACTGTATTGCCCGGGCTAGTGTGAGTGCTGTGGCATCAGCCTAGCTCACAGCAACCTCCAACTCCTGGGCTCAAGCAATCCTCCTGCCTCAGCCTCCTGAGTAGCTGGGACTACAGGCATGCGCCACCATGCCCGGCTAATTTTTTCTATTTTTAGTAGAGACGGGGTCTCGCTCTTGCTCAGGCTGGTTTCGAACTCCTGAGCTCAAACAATCCGCCTGCCTCGGCCTCCCAGAGACCTAGGATTACAGGCATGAGCCACCGCGCCCGGCCTCAAATAAACTTTTTGAAATTTTAATTTGCCTAAGTTTATCTTTTAACATAGGTTAGTTTGCCAAGAATCAACTAGCCAAAAGACCAATTAACAAATGTAATACTTTTGCTTATTTATCAGAAACTTGTTTCATTGTCCTACTTCTAAAGGTTACTGCACACACTTTTGAAGGTGTCTGTAAAGTTTTAGTTGACAGGCTTGTATTATATCTTCATAGCATTTTAATGAATAACCAACTTGTTGAAACCTAAGTTATAGGATGGTTTAGTGGATATATTAAATAGTCAGGAAAGTTTATTTCAACATCTTTAGCGCTTTTAGAATTTAGGGTCAATTTTCTCTTATTCTTTCTTTGTAATTTCATATTTATAGTGAATAAATATCAGATTTAGGGTACTAATCTTGAAATAGATCTCATTTAGTGAAAGCTTATACCTTTTTGACTTTAATAAACTCTAACTGTTACAATGCACACTATAAATATCAACAACATAACTTTAATAAACATAGTATTCCTCTAAGGGTTTCCTATGAAAGTCAAAGAAAACATCATGGGTCAAAACAAAGTGGGTAAACGCTTAAACTTTTATGAGTTTTTGACTTAAGCAAAGTACTTTTTAAAGCCGCTGATGCTTGTTTTTCAACATCTATGTGGTGATTTGTGGGGGATAGGAATGCAGATTATGAAAATGCCAGCCTTTGTCAATTACCGGCATGATATGCAACACAAAGTAAAGTGCCATCTGGCAAGTCAACGTTGGTAAAAACGTTTCTATGCTATGAGCTTTTATGATGTTACACAGAACATTGAAATTCAACCAATACATTCAGGGGTTCAAAACCTACTGGCGAAGTAGTTGACTAAAGTTGACTAAAAGAGAAAGAAAGGGAGCTGGAGATACAGGTTTGGAACTCAGCCGCGTAGAGTTGTTAGTTTAAATCATGACATTGGACATGATCGCTAAAGAAGAATGTAAGAAGTAAAAATGCCAAGAATTGAACATTCAACTCCTACAAATAAAGAGATGACCAAGACAAAGGCATAGGAGCGATGGGAAGGAAAAAAGTGGGAGGAATATAGACAGTAAAATACAGAGATGGGAGAAAGACGCCCCAGAGAACCTAGAGGAAAAAAATAGAGAATGAGAAGACACACAGAAGTGGAGAAGCAAAAGTGTAAATGTTTTAAGAAGAATAAAAGAGGGGACTGGAATGCAGAGAGAGATGAGCAGGTCCCTGTCCTTTGAGGGGGAAGCTTGAAGAAGGAGGACGATGAAATGTACCCCTCAGAGTCATTGTCATCATCTTACCTGTCAATGCTCTAAATGAGGTACGTACACATAGCAGAGCTGTAATATTGTCATAAAAAGCAAGATATTCCAGAACAGTGTGAGTGTTGTTACAAATTTTTATCTTACTATTTCTAGACTTCTATATTCCATTTAAACCATTTTATTCTCATCTTGGGCACTATCTGACACTCTAACCCTAGACTGGGTTCTAGAATACCCTCCTTAGACAACTATTTTAACTCTCTAGGTCCTTTTTGCTACTATTCCTCTAAATGTCATCTCACCCTGTTTTGCAGCTGACAATTTCCCTTTTTTCCTCTTTCCTCTTGCTACTCTTCATTGGATCATTCGTCTAGTGACACTTTTTTGAGCAGCCACAATGTCCCCTAACAAATTTAAGCTCCAGGACGGCAGGGATCTTAAATTTGCCTTGGCAATTTTGGTACATCCAGTCCCTGAACAGTCCTGGTACATACAATGTGTTCAATAAGTATTGTTTGGTTGAATGAATCAGTACCATACCAAGCGCAACATACGTAATTAAGATAAATGTTCTATTCTCAAGGATTTTATAATAAAGGAGAGAGAGAGCATCATTTGCTCAAATAATGACAGTAAAGAATTGCTTAATAAAAGTCAGAGAGATAGGAGACAACCCAGGAGTGGGATCCCAGAAGCCAGGAAAGAATGCATTTCAGGATACACGGAGAGCAAGTAAGAGGAGAACTAAGAAAAGACCATTGGATTGACAATGAAAAAGTTATTGACCACAGTATAGATTAGAGTCCTTGAATGAACATTGTGCTGAAAACAACTAAACATGCCAGATAAAATATAAGAAGACCCTTACATTTGAAATGCATCACTGAGCTGACAAAAAAGTATAGAACGTTCACAAATTTAAAAAAATGAAGTAAAAGTGAGAATCCTTGCCATTTATATAAAATACAAAATGGATATAACTTACCTCTGTTGCTAAAAGTCAGAATATAATTATTCTTTGATGGAGTTAGTGGCTGCAAAGGAGATTGAAGGGGGCTTCTGGGGACCGGTAATGTTCTTTTTCTTGACCTAGATGCTGGTAACATAGATGTGTTCAGTTTGTGAAAAATTCATCAAGTTTTCACATACACTTGGAATGTTTGTACTTCTCTGTAATTTTTTTTTTCAGTAAAAGTTTACCTTTATTGTTTTTTTAGAAATAAAAACAACCACCAAAACGTGGGAATTCTGGGAGGTAAGTGAATACTCAAGCTGGCTTTTGACTGGAGGGTATCTGCCTAACCCTGGTCATTTTCAGATTCTGTTTGGATAGCCGTGGGAGTCACAGAGGAGCTATGAATATCATTTAGAGCCCGTCCAAGGTGGAGAGTCCAGGAAGAAATCTCCCATAAAGTTGGGACCACAGAAAAACTACACAGTGGAATAGAATTCGAAATAAACATACAGTACAGGAGGGGCAACGAGAATATTTTCTTGTCTTAACCTTGGCTTTCAGTGGGAGGAATAAAAACATCTCTCCTGAGAATTTGAACATGGGAGCCTGACTGCACATAGGTTTGTGCTATGAATTTACACTCTCTGTGTGGTCTCTAAACCATCAAGCCAAGCATTTAAGTTCAAGCAGTAGTGCTTCCAGGAGATTGGTAGGAGGAAACACAAGTCCTCTCTGAACGAATACAACTTTAACAAAGGCCTCAAGGAATTTCCATGGATAAAAGAACAAGAGCTCACAAGTGAGAACCAGCAGAAACAGCTGAAAGCAGAATGAGATCTCCTCAAATTTCGGTTATTAAAATTATTGGGTATAGAATGTAAAAATAGCAAAAGTTTAGGCATAGAATGTAAAAAAATAGCAAAATTTAGTTCCTATGGAGGCTTTAAAGTGTGAGCAAGGAACAGGAGACTTAAAGAACAAGCAGATTTGAAAAGGAACTAACTAGAACTATGAAAAATAAAATATAGGAATCAATATAGTAATTACAATTAAGTCATTGTGACGCTGGTCAGAGGGAAGGCAGAATCCAAATCACAGTCAGTTGAAGAATTAATGGCAGTAAATAAACTGTACACATACACATTATGTGCTGTTATAGACTCACATGCTATCCTGCAATTTAAAAATATTAAATAGAAGATAATGAGAGATAAAAAAGTAAGAATGGCAAGTACAGCGTATTTCTAGTAGCTTTCGGTGGTGACAAAACTTAGCAATGGTGGTGAGGAAAAGAGAGGAAATCCCTTCCTCCATCATTGTACCTCACTACTTCCAGATACCAATTCTGCTGCCCTCTCTTTAGTCACAAGAAAAGGAGAGATGGAGGAAGAGAGGGAGAGTGGGAAGATGAGGGAAAGGAGGAAAGAGACCAGAAATGAGAACAAAAGGGGAGTTGAAAGGGAAAAGGAGAGAGGGAAAACCCATTGCCTGCCCTGGGCCACCCCCTCTCCCTGTGCTGATTTGAAGTATGACAATGGAGGGAAATAAAACAGGGGGGACAGACATGGGGATCACGTGACACACATGCTAAATCAGTCACCTTGAAAATAAGCATCCTATTAAGATTTAATTTTTTCCACTGTAAATCAGAAATTCCATGACAAATTTTAACACTAACCTACACCTCTCTAATTTCATTTTTCAACTAAAGGAACTGGATTTGAACCTGATCAAAATTGACAAGCTCCAGTCTGCAAACCTTAAAACTTTACTACCTCTTAAAAACAAAAAGTGTAAAGTAGGGCACTCAGTTATCAGCTTGAATTATTTTTCCTTTTTTTTTTTTTTTTTTAACTTAGTTTAGGCCTCTCAGAGAGCTGGGGCTAAGGCAAGGGAAAGAGGAATAAAGCCCACTATTGGAGTTCACGGATCCATAGACATAGATTAAGGTTATTAAGTGTGAAATGTCTGATTTCCTTAAATACTAAGTTTGACAGTTGATATCTCTGGAAAACCAGATTGTAATGAAACTCTTACCAAAAGATGTCTCTAGAAGCTTTGTTGCTTCAGATGCAGCAAAATAACATCTGATTGGCAAGTGGCCACTTTGGGATTTTTCCTGCTTGGCCAGCGTCCTAAACGTAGTTTTCACAATGTTCTTTCCCCACAGAACATCGTGTTGTGCAGAGGCAACAGTGCAGTGGTGAAGAACGTGTACTGGATTTCGACTGCCTGGGTTGGATTTCTTGCTCTGTCACACACGAACCGTGTCATCTTACTCCCTATCCCTGTTTCCTCGCCTATAAAATGAGGATAAGAATAGGACCTGCCTCATAGGATTGGCATGAGGATTAAGTGAATTTATATGCCTAAAGTGCTTAGAACCGTGCCTGCCACATAGTAAATAGTATGTGCTTGGTTAAATACACACACACACCCACACACACACACACACACACACACTCTATAGTAACTTCTCACATTTTGTGTAGTCAAACTTGGATAATGACTTTATAATTCCCTTATACAACTATAAAGGATATTTTATCATCTGAATTAGCTTATTCATTGAGGACTATTAAAACTTAAAGGATAAGACTAGGTATCTAACAGACACTTGAACTTCCTACCTCTTCCACTTACAATGTCTATTAGAACCACTAAGTGTGCTTGCACTTAATAGATATTTTATTAATACAATGTCATATTACTATGCGTTCCCCAACAAATACATAGGTAGCATAAAAATAAAGGGGAATAAGAATGGTCTCTTTCATTTTCTAGTGACAACTTCCCAGTAGTGTTCATTTTTCTTTTTTGAATGCATACAAAAACCAGAAGAAAGCTCTCTGCCTTGCTTCAAGAAAAGCCTCAGGATACTTAGGGAATTAAGGAAAGAAAGAAGGAAAAATGTCATGAGACATCTGGGAATCTTATGCTTTATCATTTGCTCCTAATACATGAATTTCTGAAATTATGTGTCATTTCTCAACCAGGACAGAATTGTCTTCCTAGAAGGCATTTAAGAGCGTGTGGGTCCTGCTGGCAGTTAATGGGCTTGGAATAGGAATGCTACAAAGGGTGAGAGAGTCCTGCAGAATGAAAAATTGGAAGGCTGAAAATGCTAATAGCACCGAGTCTTCCTGCATTGGTAACACGAAGAATTCTGTAAGAGAAACAGTTCTGTCTGGGGCATAGGAGATCTACGTTGTGGACCTGCTTTCACCACAACTAGCTATTAATATAGGACCCTGAGGGAGTCCTGGAATCTCTTTGGATTTTAGTTTCCTCATTTATATAATGGTGGAAGTCCTTTTCCACACTATTTCTTTGACATAAAAGCCTCAAGAGAATTACTTTGTTTTCCTGTTTAGCATTAACAACTTTTCAGCAATATCTTCTCCAGGTGACACAGTGACATGATGTCAGTCCATCGGAAGCCACAACCATGTGCAAATGTCATCCTGTAAATATTCCAGTAAGTCTTTAACAAAAATATTTAGTTTCAATTGATGTAAAAAAAAATGACAATCTTGAAATCAATTTTTAATGTGAAAATATTATTCTCTAATTGAATAAATTTTGTATGATATTTCAATTTCTTCTTATTGAAGGCCATTATAGGAAACTATGTCTATAAGAGTATATAAAAATTCAGTTATAATTCATATTTTTATCATATTTATTCTTTTAATAAATTAAAATTAAATAATGCACATGAAGAGGAAAAAGCCCATTGACAAGCAAAGCTAATGATCTCCTCTGTAAAGACATTTTTCAGAAAAATCTGGTGATACTTAGAGTTAATAAGTCTTACTATTTGTACCCTGAGCATAATGATAAATATAACTTGCCCAAAATTATTCTGTGAAATCTGTAACTTCTAATAAAGGGTTAACTGAGGTATAGTCTTTACATTTACATTGTGAGCACCTAAAAATTAGGGCATCGGTCCTTTCATTTTTATTATATAACTACTTGTTTTTATTGTATACCTAAACTCTTATTCTATATAGAGTATTTATTAAATATTGATGTTAAAATAATAAGACGGAAATCCAGTACAATATACACTACTTTTGCATTGCTGAAACCCAAGGATGAGAAGTTTTCCACATAATACTTTTGCCTCTTCAGAAGAAAAGCAGTTTGTTCCAGTGTTACGCAAGTTCCTGTGTGAAAATGGGGTTGATGTATGCTGCTGAGACCAGGTTCCCGGCAAAAATATTTTATTCATGTTGACTCAGGAGAGCTTCTATTTAATTGTGTTCTGCACACATGAGCATTCAATCCGTCTTGACAGGTTCCCTAATTTATCCTAGCTTCGCAGTTACATTTCGTGACCCAGAATAAAATGCGTAAAAGCCATTACTGAATAAAATTGACAAACCTCAGGTCCAAAATAGATTTCTTAAAAAAAAAAAAAAAAAACTGCCTAAATCTTTGAGCTCCTGATTAGAACAAAAAGTATACTGAAAGCAAGTTTATGTGGCAAAAAAAGAAAAAAAAAAATTAAAATAAGTAGAATCATTTCTTTAGCCTCTAGAGCCCTTTTTCATCCATGTTACTCCTTAAATATTCACTTGTCATAAAGGAAAAGTATACATGGGAGGGATTTTTGGTTGCTTTGTTTATTTTGTAGTAATTTGTAAATTACTTTTTGTTTGAAATGCCTTTTTCATAAACCTCGTAAAACTCTAACCTCTAAGTAATTATTATGTCTTATATCAATTATTTATTATTAACAACAGATAATATCAGTCATATCCTTGGTTGGAAAGACTAAATGCTTTTATTTTTTATTTTTTCTCAGAAAACATAGAAAACATATTTTATATCTTTAATCACAGAGTTACTAAATCTAGTGCTCTTTTTTCTTTGTTTAAATTCATATTTCCATCTGGCATTATTTTCCTTCTGACCAAAGAACTTCCTTTCTCTTGTAATGTGGGCCTGTCGCTGATGAAATTTTTTGGCTTTTGTATGTCTGACGTATTTTGTCTTCATTTATAAAAGATATTTCAGTAGCTATAGTTTTCTAGGTTGGCAGTTTTTTCTTTTACCGCTTTAAAGATTTTGCTTTACTCTTTTCTCATATGCATTATGATAAGAAATCTGATATCATCCTCACCTCTGATCCTATGTATATAACGAGGCTTTCTTCTCTGGTTGCTAGAATCTTCTCTGTATCATTAGTTGGGAGAAGTTTGATTATAATGTGCCTCGATATACTTTTCTTCATGTTTCTGATGCCTGGATTTGCTGAGCTTCTTGGATCTGAAGTTGTCACAACATACTGCTTTCTTCTTCTTCTTATTTTTTAAAGGCTGGCAAGTGAAGCGGTGGGAGTAGAGACATACTGCTTTTTTTTTTTTTGAGACAGAGTCTCACTGTGTTGCCCGGGCTAGAGTGAGTGCCATGGCATCAGCCTAGCTCACAGCAACCTCAAACTCCTGGGCTCAAGCGATCCTCCTGCCTCAGCCTCCCGAGTAGCTACAGGCATGCGCCACCATGCCTGGCTAATTTTTTCTATGTATTTTTAGTTGTCCAATTAATTTCTTTCTAATTTTAGTAGACACGGGGGTCTCGCTCTTGCTCAGGCTGGTTTCGAACTCCTGAGCTCAAACAATCCGCCTGCCTCGGCCTCCCAGAGAGCTAGGATTACAGGCGTGAGCCACCGCGCCCGGCCTATCCTGCTTTCTTCATAGAGAGGTCCTAATGCCAAAAACTTGTAGATGAAGTGAAAAAAGTTCCGACTGATGCTACAAAATAGTTAACTTTATTAAATAAAGACCAATTCACTCCATAATGTTTTAAAAAATGTGTTATCATTTGGACAATGATTGTATAAATCTCCTGCTACATATAGAAATCTGTGGCTTACCGGAGAAAGGGTTTGCAACAATGTGCTTTAGCTGAAAGTTGGATTACATGAGTATTAGCAAGATGGCACTAGGACAGATTTTGCTCAGTGTTTTGAAGATGATGGTCGCTATAGCAATGAGCGACTTAGCAGATATTTTTCATCACACGAATCAGTTGAACAAATATAAGACCCCGGAGAAGGTAGTATGAGTTCAATTGACAAGACTCTTTGATTTATAAGAATCTGAATCTTTGGAAAAGTTATATTGCAATAGGAAATCTTAAAGTTTTCTCATTGCTGCTTGGACTTAAGAATAAGGAAGGATACTAGCAAGATTTAAGTTTTATAGAAAACCACTTTGAAGAACCACAGAACAAACAGTCTTTTTCTTTCTTTCCACACAAGGATGAAAGAGACTTTTTCTGAATCTTCTACTCAGCCAGACAACCTGATTTTGAAAGAGGAACGAGAACTTTCTAAGCTTCAGTCTGATCATGCAGTCGAGATAAGGGTTTACTAATCTGCCCCTAGAAAAGTTCTGTATTCCTCTGAAGGAAGAGAATTCATAGGAAAGTGGTAAACATTTTGTTGCGGTTTTCCACTCATTATCTATGTGAGCAAGTTTTGACTTGCTTTACAATCATCACGAGCAGGATGAAAATCATCTCATTTTAGTTGAAAATAAAATCTGTGTGTGTTTATATCAAGTCTGATCCAGAATTAAGTAATTGTGCAGCAGAAAAATAAGCACAAGTTTAAAGTTACTTTATTCTTTATTTCTAGTTTGAAAGATAACAATTTTTATGCATAAATAGTTATATAAAGGAGATAAAAAATCCAACACATATGTATAATAATTTCACAACTTCTGGGCTTATCCTTGAGCTTAATCCTGTTACTTAGGAACAAAGTGATTTTTTTCAAAGCTTTATAAAAAAGTATGTCTTAGGTGCAGTGGTCCCCAATCTCTGTTCTCAGATCCTGGCCTCACACCTTTCTGAAGAAGCTGGAGCCTCCACTGCTGAGCCTCCACTTGCACAGGGCAAAGAGCTCACTTCTCCTCTGGGGTAATCCCCTCGGCTGGTCTTCAGGTTGGCATGTCTTCCAATCTGTTAAAGTCATTACTACGACACCATCTACTTTCCACTCTCTGACACTTTGCTGAAATGTGGTGTTGTTTCCTGTGGTCTCCCCTACCATTCATTTTGTCCTTGTGAGTTAATACTTAAAAAAAAAAAAAAAATTCCTTTCCCACCAATTTTGAGAAGATTTGGAGGACGCAGAGAGACAATAAACACTTATATGGTGAATCACCATTTTAAAACTCGAGGTAGATGTCAGATTCTAATATCAGCTCATAAGATGAAAATTGTATTTGATTAAATTAATCTTGAACCCATATAACATGCAAAGAGGAGTATCTTTAAATGTTAGAATCCTAGTTACCTTGATGAAGATACTTTTACTGTGAGAGGCACAGGGACCTTAGACTTAGGAGCTGCGGGCTCCCCTCTCCTACCTATGCTCCTACAGGGACATAATGTCACAGATGGGCATAGCAAGTGGAATTGCTCAGGCTATTAGTTACCTTTTATGCTTGTACTTTTTTTAACTTCGAAGTCTCCAATAAAATATGTACAAGATAATAAAACTCCACTATACTTTCGCAAATCCTTTTTCCAAGAGAGAGGTTGCTAGGAGAGAATCTAAGCTGAAGATATAGACAGAGATTAAAAAGTCTTGACAGAGGGAGGGAGAGCTGGTAGGCAACAGCTAAGGTCTGAACAATAGCTAAAAAGTGACAGAGGCGGAATCAGGACAAACTCTACTCTGTAGACTCAGCTTCAGAGTTCAGAATCCAATTAAATTGTGAAAAGACTTTGAGCCAGGGTTGTTTTGGTTTTCCACTGCATGCCTATAATGCAAATGAATTGCACTTTGCATCTTTATACATAATAACTGGAACATTTAAATGAGATAATGTATAAGAACTTGATGCTTTGATTAATTCAGATTTCCATTTAGCTCATTTAATCCTCACAATAATTCTATAAGACAGATATCATCATTACCCTAATTTTAATGATGAATAAACTTAGGCTGAAAGGGGCTGAATAACCTTCTTCAGGGTCACATAGTAGCAGGACAAGATTTTGTGATTTTTCCACCACTGCACCTTCTATTTAACTCAGACACTTAACAATGTGATCTCCATGGCCAACACTTAAATAACTCTTTACTGCCTCTAAAAGCAAGTTCATAGCTCTTGAAATAGACAAAATTTTAGGGGTAAAAAAAAAAAAGAATATTTTGTACTTGCCACTGACTCGTCAAAAATACATTATGATGACAATGAACTCACCAAGTTTTGTGGACATCTAGGCAACAACTTTTCTCAAAACATGATCTGGACTCAGGCATCACACTGCTCTAGTATTGTAGTTTTCTAGGCTGAAACCTAGAGAAATAGTTATTAGAACTAGTTTTTTTTTTTTAAGTGTTTAGTTTTACTTCAGCTTTATAATGCTTCAGATTTACTCATGTTAATGAAAACCTTTTCGCATACTGGCAATCCATTCCAAAATCACTTATTTGAAAATGCTAAACTTCCAATGATAGTAATGTCACCCATTAATTAATTTTCTCACCCATAAAAAACAAAAAAATAGCCTCTCTACTCCCCTTCCCCCATTCAACACTACTGAAATATTTATTTCAGTTCATATTTTCAGACTATATCTGCTATTAGCTACAGAAAAATGAAAGACCCAAAACCTCAAATGATACCAAGATCAGCTACCATATCTTATTTTTATGAACGGACCTTTTTATATTTCCAGTTGACAGAAAACTGTCTTATGACCAAGGGTATCATTTTTGAAAGACTATTTTTTATCTACATAAAAATTTACATAATAAGTAAGTCTAGATTAATATGATTACTTCATGCCTTTAATGAAACAGAAAGATTTTTTTTTTGCTATGAAATGGTACTTGTTTGGGATCAAGTAGTAAAGTTATTTTACTCAAGAAATTACTAACTGGCTTGACTGGATATGTATTAGTGTTGTTAGACCGCAGATAATTCCGCGGTGGGCCCAGGGGAGAGACGACCACCCTGAAAAGCGAGCGGAGACTGAGACTTGATGCAAAAAGCAAGAGGTTTTATTACAAGCGCAGCGCAGGGGCGCACAGCGTCACCAGGTTGGGTAGCTGCCGCGCCAAGGCTTACAAGTTTGAGGTTTATAAAGGTAAAAACCACACGCAGGTGGTCAGGGGCAAACGGATAAGAGGAGTTTCGGGGCAGACGGATAAGAGGAAATTCCAGAGGCTTAATCTAGCACAAACTACTCCAGGAGGCCGAGGGGGGGGTAATCTCGTCGGCTGCAATCGGAACTGCCAGTCTGGGGTGGAGAAATTCCAAGAAGCTACAATCGACACTCGCAGGCAAGTTTAAGCAAGGACACACGGGGGGTTTTGTTACATCTTTGCAGGCCTACTCTAGGAAGTTCAGCCTGTCATGGAGTCACTCCTGTCCCGTGTAGCTATATTTAACTATCAACTAAGAGCAAGCACAGTGACAGAAGCAGATGGCATCAGTTAGAATTAAAGAGAACACTTTCTGCTATAGCCTTACATGCCTTACATTTCACACACACACACGGGGGGGGGGGGAGGATTTTGCTATGACCTTACAGTGTCACAATGGCCACTTTCATTTTATGGTATTTTCTTGACACCTGCATGTTTAAAAAAATCAGCACTGTTGTGATAAAATATTTATAATGTGCTATTAAAAGAAATCTGCAGAGTGTAATATTAAGCATTTCCTTTAGAATATAATTCAGAAAGTACTTGTGGGCTTAAAATATGGTTTCCCTAAAAATCTCTCTTATATGTGCATTCAGTTAGAAAAATATTATAACCAGTTTGGTAACTTCGACTAGTTCCAGTTCCTAAAAATATCTGCCAGTAATGTCCTAGGGCCTTCAAAGAGAATGGTCATCGAAAGCGTTCTCTCTGCCTGTAGCATTCGGGCTCCATGCAAAATTGGACTGCCTTCCACTTAGGAACATTACTTTTTTTTAAAATATGATTTATCATCGCTTATAAAACATTTCTGAAAAAATAATAGCATAACAGTGAAAAGTAATGCACCACTTACCACAGAATAAACAATGAAATTAAAAGATCGTTACAATTAAATTTGATCTAAATGGGTCTTGAATTAAAACAGCAGTTTGGCAACACATTGTGTACAAAGAATCAAGAAACCAGATGTAAACCGGTAATTACAAGAACATGTATCATCAGCGCACTTGGGACTCTCAATTCAGTTACGGATATAACTTTAAGCATATAAGCTAAATTTTTTTTTTTTTTTTTTTTTGAGACAGAGTCTCATTCTGTTGCCCGGGCTAGAGCGCCGTGGCATCAGCCTAGCACACAGTAACCTCAAACTCCTGGGCTCAAGCGATCCTCCTACCTCAGCCTCCCAAGTAGCTGGGACTATAGACATGTGCCACCATGCCCGGCTATATATTTTTAGTTGTCCAGCTAATTTCTTTCTATTTTTAGTAGAGATGGGGTCTTGTTCTTGCTCAGGCTGGTCTTGAACTCCTGAGCTCAGACGATCCACCTGCCTGGGCCTCGCAGAGTGCTAGGATTACAGGCGTGAGCCACAACGCCCGTCCCCATATAAGCTAAAATTTGACTCTAACCTCATAGACATCAGTGCCAAAGCTTTTTATATCTTAACATGTTTTTATTTAGTTTTAAAATAATGACTCAATTGAAAATATTAAACAAACTAAAAGCTCAACAGAGATGCAATTTAAATATTTAACAATTTTTTTAAGCATTGAGCTTATAGTAATGCACACTTTTAAAGGCCCTTTGAAAGGAATATTTAAATCAATAAATGGTAATGTTTATGTTTAATTGTATATATGCTAAAAGCAACTAATGGTTTTAAAAATAATTTAATTTTACCGAGAGTGCTGGATAGAACTCTTTGGCCAAAAGAATTGTATTCTCTAGGATAATAAAAATCCTCTAAGGAAAAAAAATTACTTAGCATTTTTAGGAAACACATTTCTTTATCATTAAGACAAATGCATGGTAAGCTTTTCTATATGAAAAATATAGTTTATATTTACAGTTAAATAGAGGTTCTATAAAAATTATGCTTAGATAACCTTATTTTAAAATACCAATAGTCTATTTCTCATGTTGTTGACATCCTTATTTCTAGCTAGTATCCTTTCATAATATAATGATTTGTTAAATATCTTAGATGTAAAAAAGTTGGTGAGACTTATTTACTTAATAAAACTGTTCAAAGAACCATAAGAAGTGGATTGTATGAATATTACTAAATAAACCAGACTTTTTTTTTTTTTTTTTTTTTGAGACAGAGTGTCACTCTGTTGCCCGGAGTAGAGTGCCATGGCGTCAGCCTAGCTCACAGCAACCTCAAACTCCTGGGCTCAAGCAATCCTACTGCCTCAGCCTCCCAAGTAGCTGGGACTACAGACATGTGCCACCATGCTTGGCTAATTTTTTCTATATAGATTTTTAGTTGTCCAAATAATTTCTTTCTATTTTTAGTAGAGACGGGGTCTCGCTCAGGCTGGTTTCGAACTCCTGAGCTCAAACAATCCGCCTGCCTCGGCCTCCCAGAGAGCTAGGATTACAGGCGTGAGCCACCGCGCCCGGCCTATCCTGCTTTCTTCATAGAGAGGTCCTAATGCCAAAAACTTGTAGATGAAGTGAAAAAAGTTCCGACTGATGCTACAAAATAGTTAACTTTATTAAATAAAGACCAATTCACTCCATAATGTTTTAAAAAATGTGTTATCATTTGGACAATGATTGTATAAATCTCCTGCTACATATAGAAATCTGTGGCTTACCGGAGAAAGGGTTTGCAACAATGTGCTTTAGCTGAAAGTTGGATTACATGAGTATTAGCAAGATGGCACTAGGACAGATTTTGCTCAGTGTTTTGAAGATGATGGTCGCTATAGCAATGAGCGACTTAGCAGATATTTTTCATCACACGAATCAGTTGAACAAATATAAGACCCCGGAGAAGGTAGTATGAGTTCAATTGACAAGACTCTTTGATTTATAAGAATCTGAATCTTTGGAAAAGTTATATTGCAATAGGAAATCTTAAAGTTTTCTCATTGCTGCTTGGACTTAAGAATAAGGAAGGATACTAGCAAGATTTAAGTTTTATAGAAAACCACTTTGAAGAACCACAGAACAAACAGTCTTTTTCTTTCTTTCCACACAAGGATGAAAGAGACTTTTTCTGAATCTTCTACTCAGCCAGACAACCTGATTTTGAAAGAGGAACGAGAACTTTCTAAGCTTCAGTCTGATCATGCAGTCGAGATAAGGGTTTACTAATCTGCCCCTAGAAAAGTTCTGTATTCCTCTGAAGGAAGAGAATTCATAGGAAAGTGGTAAACATTTTGTTGCGGTTTTCCACTCATTATCTATGTGAGCAAGTTTTGACTTGCTTTACAATCATCACGAGCAGGATGAAAATCATCTCATTTTAGTTGAAAATAAAATCTGTGTGTGTTTATATCAAGTCTGATCCAGAATTAAGTAATTGTGCAGCAGAAAAATAAGCACAAGTTTAAAGTTACTTTATTCTTTATTTCTAGTTTGAAAGATAACAATTTTTATGCATAAATAGTTATATAAAGGAGATAAAAAATCCAACACATATGTATAATAATTTCACAACTTCTGGGCTTATCCTTGAGCTTAATCCTGTTACTTAGGAACAAAGTGATTTTTTTCAAAGCTTTATAAAAAAGTATGTCTTAGGTGCAGTGGTCCCCAATCTCTGTTCTCAGATCCTGGCCTCACACCTTTCTGAAGAAGCTGGAGCCTCCACTGCTGAGCCTCCACTTGCACAGGGCAAAGAGCTCACTTCTCCTCTGGGGTAATCCCCTCGGCTGGTCTTCAGGTTGGCATGTCTTCCAATCTGTTAAAGTCATTACTACGACACCATCTACTTTCCACTCTCTGACACTTTGCTGAAATGTGGTGTTGTTTCCTGTGGTCTCCCCTACCATTCATTTTGTCCTTGTGAGTTAATACTTAAAAAAAAAAAAAAAATTCCTTTCCCACCAATTTTGAGAAGATTTGGAGGACGCAGAGAGACAATAAACACTTATATGGTGAATCACCATTTTAAAACTCGAGGTAGATGTCAGATTCTAATATCAGCTCATAAGATGAAAATTGTATTTGATTAAATTAATCTTGAACCCATATAACATGCAAAGAGGAGTATCTTTAAATGTTAGAATCCTAGTTACCTTGATGAAGATACTTTTACTGTGAGAGGCACAGGGACCTTAGACTTAGGAGCTGCGGGCTCCCCTCTCCTACCTATGCTCCTACAGGGACATAATGTCACAGATGGGCATAGCAAGTGGAATTGCTCAGGCTATTAGTTACCTTTTATGCTTGTACTTTTTTTAACTTCGAAGTCTCCAATAAAATATGTACAAGATAATAAAACTCCACTATACTTTCGCAAATCCTTTTTCCAAGAGAGAGGTTGCTAGGAGAGAATCTAAGCTGAAGATATAGACAGAGATTAAAAAGTCTTGACAGAGGGAGGGAGAGCTGGTAGGCAACAGCTAAGGTCTGAACAATAGCTAAAAAGTGACAGAGGCGGAATCAGGACAAACTCTACTCTGTAGACTCAGCTTCAGAGTTCAGAATCCAATTAAATTGTGAAAAGACTTTGAGCCAGGGTTGTTTTGGTTTTCCACTGCATGCCTATAATGCAAATGAATTGCACTTTGCATCTTTATACATAATAACTGGAACATTTAAATGAGATAATGTATAAGAACTTGATGCTTTGATTAATTCAGATTTCCATTTAGCTCATTTAATCCTCACAATAATTCTATAAGACAGATATCATCATTACCCTAATTTTAATGATGAATAAACTTAGGCTGAAAGGGGCTGAATAACCTTCTTCAGGGTCACATAGTAGCAGGACAAGATTTTGTGATTTTTCCACCACTGCACCTTCTATTTAACTCAGACACTTAACAATGTGATCTCCATGGCCAACACTTAAATAACTCTTTACTGCCTCTAAAAGCAAGTTCATAGCTCTTGAAATAGACAAAATTTTAGGGGTAAAAAAAAAAAAGAATATTTTGTACTTGCCACTGACTCGTCAAAAATACATTATGATGACAATGAACTCACCAAGTTTTGTGGACATCTAGGCAACAACTTTTCTCAAAACATGATCTGGACTCAGGCATCACACTGCTCTAGTATTGTAGTTTTCTAGGCTGAAACCTAGAGAAATAGTTATTAGAACTAGTTTTTTTTTTTTAAGTGTTTAGTTTTACTTCAGCTTTATAATGCTTCAGATTTACTCATGTTAATGAAAACCTTTTCGCATACTGGCAATCCATTCCAAAATCACTTATTTGAAAATGCTAAACTTCCAATGATAGTAATGTCACCCATTAATTAATTTTCTCACCCATAAAAAACAAAAAAATAGCCTCTCTACTCCCCTTCCCCCATTCAACACTACTGAAATATTTATTTCAGTTCATATTTTCAGACTATATCTGCTATTAGCTACAGAAAAATGAAAGACCCAAAACCTCAAATGATACCAAGATCAGCTACCATATCTTATTTTTATGAACGGACCTTTTTATATTTCCAGTTGACAGAAAACTGTCTTATGACCAAGGGTATCATTTTTGAAAGACTATTTTTTATCTACATAAAAATTTACATAATAAGTAAGTCTAGATTAATATGATTACTTCATGCCTTTAATGAAACAGAAAGATTTTTTTTTTGCTATGAAATGGTACTTGTTTGGGATCAAGTAGTAAAGTTATTTTACTCAAGAAATTACTAACTGGCTTGACTGGATATGTATTAGTGTTGTTAGACCGCAGATAATTCCGCGGTGGGCCCAGGGGAGAGACGACCACCCTGAAAAGCGAGCGGAGACTGAGACTTGATGCAAAAAGCAAGAGGTTTTATTACAAGCGCAGCGCAGGGGCGCACAGCGTCACCAGGTTGGGTAGCTGCCGCGCCAAGGCTTACAAGTTTGAGGTTTATAAAGGTAAAAACCACACGCAGGTGGTCAGGGGCAAACGGATAAGAGGAGTTTCGGGGCAGACGGATAAGAGGAAATTCCAGAGGCTTAATCTAGCACAAACTACTCCAGGAGGCCGAGGGGGGGGTAATCTCGTCGGCTGCAATCGGAACTGCCAGTCTGGGGTGGAGAAATTCCAAGAAGCTACAATCGACACTCGCAGGCAAGTTTAAGCAAGGACACACGGGGGGTTTTGTTACATCTTTGCAGGCCTACTCTAGGAAGTTCAGCCTGTCATGGAGTCACTCCTGTCCCGTGTAGCTATATTTAACTATCAACTAAGAGCAAGCACAGTGACAG
>NW_012148174.1:6333960-6397320 GCF_000956105.1 Propithecus coquereli
ATGGCGTCAGCCTAGCTCACAGCAACCTCAAACTCCTGGGCTCAAGCAATCCTACTGCCTCAGCCTCCCAAGTAGCTGGGACTACAGACATGTGCCACCATGCTTGGCTAATTTTTTCTATATAGATTTTTAGTTGTCCAAATAATTTCTTTCTATTTTTAGTAGAGACGGGGTCTCGCTCAGGCTGGTTTCGAACTCCTGAGCTCAAACGATCAGCCCGCCTCAGCCTCCCAGAGAGCTAGGATTACAGGCGTGAGCCACCGCGCCCGGCCTAAACCAGACTTTTAAAAAATAATCTATATAATTCTTCACTTTTTCTATTCAACATTTTGATCTCTGACATACACAAAAGGCTATCTGTTTTTAAGTCATTTCATGGTGATACGTCTTGCTTTGCCACGAGAAATATAAATGCAGGGACCATTCATAGTAATTAGGAGCATAGCTTTTGGGGCCAGACTACATGGGTTCAAATCTTAGCTTTGCCACTTAATAGTTGTGTGGCTTTGATCAAGTTACTTAATCTTTTTCAGCCTCAGTTTCCTCAACTGTAAGATAGGGATAACAATAATACTTATATTGTAGGGTTGTGGAGGGGAATAAATGAATTAACAGAGGTCAAACATTTAGAACAGCATTTGGAAATGAGTAAGCTGTAGGAAAAATTCAAGCTATCATGAATATGATTATTTATTCCTACAATACTTTATTTGCAAAGATATTGACTCAGTGAGGCAAAAATCTATGTTAATCAACATATCTAAATTTCCTGATGATTCCAATAAATTATAACTTGCCTATACAAGTGATAAAAGCCCTGTATGACACTTCTTTCCCCGTTCTTGGTCTTTGACAAAACTTTAAACCTGGTGCCCTCATTGAATTTTTTTTGGAGGAGGGGAAATTGTTGTCATGGGTTGAATTGTGTACCTTTCAAGAAAGATACAATAAAGTCCTAACCCCCAGTACCTCAGAATCTTACCTTATTTGGGAATAGAGTCTGCAGATTTAACCCGCTTAAGAAGAGGGCCCTATTCCAATATGACTGGTACCCTTGCAAGAAGGGGAAATCTGGGCACACGTGCATGGAGGGAAGACGGTATGAAGACACGTGAAGAGAAGACAGTTGTGGGACTGCGGTGATGCAGCCACAAGCCACGGAATGCTGGGGACCACCAGCAAACACCAGAAGCCAGCAGAGGCAAGGAAGCAATCCCCCTAGACTGTCAGAATGATTACAGCCCTGCCAGCACCTTGATTTTGAACTTCCAGCCTCCAGAACTCTGAGACAATAAATTTCTGTCGGTTTAAGCCACCTAGCTTATGATATTTTGTTATAGCACCTCTAGGAAACTAATATAGGTATAACACAGACTTCTCAAATTTCTGATTACTTTTCCTCACCTATAATTAAAAACCAAGTAGGCTACAATTAATCATTCCCCTCCCCACTCCCCCTGAAGATCATGCACTATGGATCCGAAGAAATAAATACTTAATTTTCTAAGTGAAAATAAATTAATGAAATTATTTTTGATCGTGGAGTGAAAAACAGGCCTTAAAGTGACTTACTAATGTTACAGCAAGGTGCTTGGGCCTGGATGTTTTTATTTTATATTTTCTTACCCATATACTTTTCAAGGGATGTCTTTGTTAATATCTTTTTTTTTTTTTTTTAACTACCACTATTATCTTCTAAAGCTGCAGTCCCCAAGCCCTGGGCCGCATCCCAGTACTGGTCCCTGGTCTGTTAGGAACCTGGCTGCCCCTCCGCCCTCCCCACCCCTCCCCTCTGGGCAGTGGAAAAATTGCCTTCCATGAAACTTAGGCACTGGGCTGCACAGCAGGAGGTGAGCAGTGGGAGAGTGAGTGAAGCTTCGTCTGTATTTACAGCCGCTCCCCATCGCTCGCATCACCGCCTGTGCTCTGCCTGCCCCCCAGTCCATGGAAAAATTATCTTCCATGAAACTGGTCCCTGGTGCCAGAAAGGTTGGGGACCGCTGTTCTAAAGCAATCTATTTTTATATTGTCTGGCAGATAAAAGCACCTGCAAATTAAACTGTCTTTACCTCCTAAAATGCCCACCACAGTTGCAGAACCACACAGTGGTTCATCTAGCAGGGAATGAACAGATCAGGTAGTTCAACTGCTTTATTTCTCGAGGAGGAAACTGAGGCCAAGAGAGGTTAAATAGTAACTTAGTCTTTTGATACACAATCTAAAGGTTGTACTTATTAAAGCCTTCTTTTCTGTATCACAGTACTAGAGATTTAAATACATTGTAAATCACATTTAAAAGATCAGATTTTTCTGGATTTTTTATATCCTTTTTATGGCTTGTCACATAGTGGCCTTTTAAAAAGTAAGCGATAAATAACTGCTTAATGGGGAGAATGCTTACTTGCTAGTTTTCTTGATGCTGTAGACAAATATGCTATAAATATTTGGGTAGAATGTGGTGGTATATGACTTTTCTGTCCTCGTTACAGGCATAACAGCAGGCAGCCAGGGCATGTGAAGTCTGCCCTGCTTTCCTAAGACAGAATCCTTTCTTATTACGGTTGGGTGGCCAAGGCAGAAGGGGTATTTCTAAATCAGGCATAAAGTCGAGGTTGGTCCTGAGTTTCAGAAGCACATAGACATTTCTACTATGTCCTCATACCCCACTACATCCTTCATAGCTAACTTTGAAAGTACAGGGTGAAGAGGTCATGAGAAAGGTCAACAAACCAAAATAAAAGAAAATCTAAAAAAAACTACCAAGATTTGAAAAAGATAAAAGGCATCTTTAATAAATGACTTTGTCTAGGGCTATTAGTCAATTCATAGCTCACAGATTCTCCATGGTAGTTAATAGTTCAATTAATGTCTATTTAGATACAGTTGCTTAGAGACCTTTCTTCTTCAAATAATACTTGCTTCAAATAATAACATTACATTTAGGAACGGGAGATGATCAAAGGGTACAAAATCTCAGTTACAAGGAATACGTTTTTGAGATCTATTACATAGCATGGTGACTATAGTTAATAATGTAATATATATTTCAAAATTGCTAAGAGAGTAGATTTTAAATGTTTACACCACAAAAAATGATAATTATGTGAGGTGAGAGATATGTTAATTAGCTTGATTTAGTCATTCCATAATGTATATATATCAAAATATCACATTGTACCCCATAAATATATACAATTATTTGTTGATTAAAAATAACATCTATGGCTGAGTAGTACTCCATGGTATACGTATACCACATTTTCTTAATCCACTCATGTATTGATGGGCACTTGATCACAAGAAACAATGGTGATCTAGCACCTCTTGTATTATCCTGGATGGAGCTGGAGCCCATTCTACTAAGTGAAGTATCCCAAGAATGGAAAAACAAGCACCACATGTACTCACCATCAAATTGGTATTAATCTATCAACACTTATGTGCACATACAGTAGTAACATTCATCTGGTATCGGGCAGGTGGGAGGGTGGAGGAAGGGATGGGTATATTTACATCTAATGGGTATGGTGTACACCATCTGGGGGATGGACATGCCTGTAGCTCTGAAGTTGATCTATTACAGTAACAAAACAATTTTTTAAATTTAAATTTAAATTTTTTATTTTCATAGATTTAGGGATACAGGTGGTTTTTGGTTACATTTTTAAAAAATCTATTTTCTGCCAGTAATTGTGCTAATCATTTCATAGGTTGTCTTTTTTAATTCAACAAAACTATAAGAAATTAAAATTATTGTCCTAATTTTACACTAATCAAATGAAAATCCCAGAGAGTTTAAACAAATTGCCTAGTGTTGCATTGCTAGCAAACGGTTGGGCCAAGGTACAGAGTTAGATCTAACTCCAATGAGTATTTGCATTCATGATATAATCATGGTGTTGGTAGAATCCCTGACTGGGCATCTTTCCCGCCTCCCTGCTGTTAGGTAACATATGGGCCCTCCTGCTGGTTAAGCCCTTGGGTCACCTTCTTCATCTGGGGTCAGCTTTCAGTGTAATCCTTTCTTCCTGCGGGGCTTAGAGATTTGATTTGCTCACCTTCCTTCTTTCCAGCTGTCACTGCCGATTCTCCTTCCCGGGATTCATTTCCTACTAGAATTCTGGGGCAGGAGACAGATTCCCCTCTTTTCTTCTTCTCTTTTCTGATAAAACAACAACTTCAAATTTTTTAATGAGGATCTTACTAGTTAGCTACTTCAAGTTGTAATACAGTGACATTAACAATTGCTACTGTGCTTCACTACTGAAAGCTTATTTTTGATATTAAATTTACTATTCATAATTATTTTGGTATATGTTCTTAGACAATATGGCAATGGGTAGTTTTAATGTGACTTACAATTACAGTTTCTTAACCCCTGCTCTTTCTGCAGGCTTGCCGCTGCCCTGATTTATCT
The DNA here is from genome assembly GCF_000956105.1 of Propithecus coquereli. Classification (NCBI taxonomy): domain Eukaryota; kingdom Metazoa; phylum Chordata; class Mammalia; order Primates; family Indriidae; genus Propithecus; species Propithecus coquereli. The sequence continues at coordinate 6,338,378 of NW_012148174.1, forward strand.
TCCTATAGCTTATGTTTGAAAGAGAATAAAAGTTATTATGGAAGATCACATATATCAAGATTTACATTTTGACAAATAAACTAAAGAAGAGAGATCTGAATATTATGGATTTGAGAAAAAGCTCTCCTAATATTAGCCAACTTTGCTTTTAATGAGACTGGCTAATATTTAGTGAATATTTGATGTTCTAAATGCTTTTCATATGAAAAATAATGATGATTATTCACATTGTACTAATGGAAAAATTGAAGCACAGAAGCTGTGTCGGGATTGAAGTAAATAATGGACCTAAAGTTCAAACCCAGGTCTACATAAAGACCTGGTCTACACCAAGCTGCTTCTCGAAAATAATACCAAAACGAATCATGAGTATTACATAAATGAACAGATCTCATTTTCTATATTTTATCCTGAAATTCCTTTGAATCTTATTAATTTGTTTTCACATTTGTAGTATTGCTTGATGCTGTTGAAAAATGGATTTCATTTCACTCTAAAATGTCTTCAGTTAAATAATAGATGGATTGCTTTGTAAATGTGAATTTTTAAACTTGGTCATTGTGGGGCTAATTGGATAGCTATAATAATTCTCTTGAGGTCCTTGGTTTAAATTAGCATTTCTAAATTTAAACTTCTTAAAAAACTGACACTTGACATTTGTCTTCTGTATTCCTTGATAAATACAAGTGGATAATACATACATGATAAATCTTCAGTTATACTATCAATTTTACAGTCCTCTTCATATAAACTTTATCAGTTGAAACCTCCTCTTACTACAATTAAATGTATTCTCTATGGATTAAACCCTTAAAAGACATCGAGCATACCGAATGCATGAATCATGTCTATGGAAATTTTTTTCTGTTGTCTATCTTTGAGGGAAAGTGCAAAAACGCCCCTCTCTCATAACCCCAAAAATAAAATTGGCATTGGTTTAAGAACCCATTATTTTCATTTAGTGGACAGTTTAAAGAAATGTGTTTAGTAAACTGTGCATAGTTCTTTTAACAGAATGGCTCTGTAATCTCAGAAAATGCTTTTTGTAGGATGGATGAAAATGAAGATTATTTATCCAGCAATAGTATGTTTACTACACATTAAAAATATATTGTACTGCATAAAATGTCTCCCCCCTAAGGGTTATAAACTTTCTTGAAAAAACTCCTATGAGTTCATGATGTTAGTGACATTGGTCAACAAGGCTTATCTTTCATTCCATTTCATAAAAAATACTTTGAAGAATAGAACATATAATATATGAATGGTAAACATTTTAAAGGTTATTAATCACAACCCCAAATGATGCTACTGAATTCTAAGGCCATTTTTTAAGGAAAAGACTATCTTATCAATATCTATTCCCGCATGAGATCATTTCCCCTCCGTATTTATAGTCATTTCCAGTTTAAAAAGCTGCCTTTCAGAGGAAAGAAGCTGCAAAGCTTTGTCTGTGGCATTTAAAAAAGACTCAAAGTCAAAATAGAAACTACCCCTATGGAAGTATCTACATGATGCCAAACAGCCACAGCTGGGCTGACCAATCAGTATCTTCTAGACATATGGAGCTATTTATTTTTAAATTAATTAAAATGAAATAATATTAGAAATTCATGTCCTTGATTGCAGTAGACACATTTCAAGTTCATAACAGCCATCATCACAGAAAGTTCCACTAGACATTATTGATTCAAAGGATCAAAAATGGTAGTAATATTTTCATTGTTAGATTCTCAATGTTCATCGAGGTATTTGGTAACATGTAAAAGTAACAATGAGTTATTTTTCCCCAGCGCGTCCCATTTAGAGAAGATAAAATTAACTTAAAAATTCATTCAACCAAACTTTAATGGAACTCATCAATAGTCTAGGCACTAGGTAAGCAGCGGTAAATAAAATGTGATTTCTGACCTGGAGAGGGTTACAGTCTTGTGGATGAGCTGGACAAACATCCAATCATAATATTATACAACGTGGTTTTTATTATAATGATGTTACATACTAAACAAAGCAGAAGGCATTAGCTTTGTCTGGAGGAATTGAAGAAGGTCTCAAATAGGAGGTGACAGTTGATCTATTACAGTAACAAAACAATTTTTTAAATTTAAATTTAAATTTTTTATTTTCATAGATTTAGGGATACAGGTGGTTTTTGGTTACATGGCTGAACTGTATAGTGATGATACCTGAGTTTTTAGTGTACCTGTCACCTGAATATTGTACATTGCACCCAATGGGTAGTGTTTCTTCCCTCACCCCCCTTTCATCCTCCCCTTTTCTGAGTCTCCAATGTCTGAATCTAACTTTTTTAAGAATGCACAGTAGTAACACAAAACACAAGGCTCAGTCTTTCCCGAAGTCTGCATAAATAAATTTGGGAATGGCCTGGACTCTGAGGCAGAATGTCCCACCAACATTCTGCAGCATGCTCTTGTGAATGTATTTCCACGGAATGCTGTTATAAAGCTACGTACCGAACTTTATGAACACAATTCGTCCTAGTGTGGAGTTTTTTGGGAAATTCTGGACTAACAACAAGAATGTCTATAACCCAAGGGATGTTGGACAGGAAGTGATTAAACCCTAAGGGGCCTGAGCACTCGCCAGCTCATGCTGCCAGGTCATGATCGAGGGTGTAACCCGGAGAATGCGGAAGGGCTGGGGGCAGGTGGCTCCATCTTCAGTGTGACTCTTCTAGGGTTTCAAATGTCTCTCTCAACACCACAGTTTGAGGAAAATGCTGCTAGTGTCCAAGAGAATGCTGGCCTGGGAGAGTAAAAGAACGGAAGGCTCAGGCTGAGAAAACCAGGGATTTTTGTCACCGCAAGTCTTCTAGCGTGGATTTTGTGGGACAGGAATGCGATATGGTGCACAGGGAATCCTGGGATGGGCTTGAGGGGTCCCAATACAATCAGAACAGAGACTCTTCCTTTACTGTGCTGGGGAAGCACAATCATCAGTTCCTCAGGTGAGAAAGATTGGAAATTAACTAGAGAGTCATCGTAGTACGTTGTACATAAATATGGATAGGTGTTTGTATCAGGCAGGGTTCAATCAGAAACGAGGACCATTAGGATCTAGGCAAAACCAGGTAAGCATCACTTCTTAGAGAACTTTATTTTCTCTAATATGATAATAAAAATAGTAAGAATTTTATTTTCTCTAATAAAAACTATTTTCTCTAGTAAGTGCCTGTGTAACGTTAACTTTCACAGACACTTAGATTTGGCTACTACCTTCCTGGTGGTCAAAAATCACAAAATTAGATGGAGGTATCTTTATAGGTATGCAAAATATAACTAGGGGGTGAAAACTCACTAGATGCATTTCTTAATTATTTATTGATATGTGCCCATGAGGTTAAGAAACTCCCGTATGCATGGAAGTATGAACCACATAAATATATATCACCAAACCCAAACTAGTGTATTCCCAACCCAACTTCTCTCTAGCAGGATCTCAATAATGACTAGTCACTCTAAAAGCAATGAACAGGAGGGGAAATGGGAATTGAAAGAGGCAGCAGTCTTAACTGATTGTGGTTAAAATTTCTCACTATTGCAAATTTTACAAAACCACATAAACATGTGAAACCATTGTTTCCCGTTGGAGAGGACCATGGGAATGAAGTACACAGAATTCTTTGTGATAAATTTGCCTCTGGGCCATGCTGTGTGTGACTGACTGCAAGGCCTCCGAGATCACTATTCACAATGATTAGCACAGTTGTTAGCACATATTCATCTCTCAGTAAATATGCGTTGAAGGAAGAATGAAATAATGTGTGTGCGTGTGTGCGTGCGTGTGTGTGTGTGTGTGTGTGTGTGTGTGTGAAAGAGAGAGAGAGAGAGAGAGAGAGAGAGAGAGAGAGAGAGAGAGAGAGAGAGAGATAGAAGAAATTGAAAAGGAGGAAGAGAAGGGGGGGAAAGGAGAGAAATATACGAAGTTGGACTGGAATCCAGGTAATTTAGTGAGTTCCTTAAAAAAATCAAATAAAACTACACATGTATTTTGTAGACCTATTCTTGATAATCCATAATTATAAAAATATCAGAACCATCTAATATTGTATTCATTATAACATGGTATATAAAAATAATATTTATGAGAGAACAATTAGTACTTTATTGTTGGAAAATACATTATTTGAAGAACATTTTCATGGATTCATAGGGTCTTCATGAAGATTTAATTTGGAAAGTTTTGGAGTGTGATTTTTCCTTGTTTAGCGATCAAATGTAATTTTTATTAGGGGTCAGGAATGATTAATATGGAGTCTCTGGATCCCCAAGTGTCTATGGATAGAATTCAGGTGGTTCATGAACTTTGATAGGAAAAAAACCCTTTTCCCCCCCACTATTTCCTATCTGTAATTTAACATTTCCTTAAATTATGAATGCAGTATAGGCAACAAATCACAGGAGTATTAGCCTGTGACACACATTTTCATATCATATCACTCTTGTTGCAGATGTCTCAGAATATGTTTACACTATTTCTAGTGCAAAATCTTAGTAATTATTAGACTAATTACTAGATTTTGTTACTTATGTGTTAAACATGCATATAAGTCTAATACACATTTGTCACATTAAACCTCTTGATAGCTGTATTTTAATATAGTTTCCTTTCTAATGCTAGCATTTTATTTTATATATTTTAAAACATTATTATGAAAAGAGGTCCATAGGTTGCCAAAGAGTCTGATGCGCACAAAAAAAGATTAAGAAACCATGGCTTTTGCAAGGACAAAATGTCTCCCTTCATTGCAGTATTTTTTTTTGATTAGTATTCTAGAGCTGCTAACAGGAAATAATGATGCTCACAGGCATGTCCACAAGGTGGCAGCACATCATTGTTTAATTTCTAAAAATCAACTCCCCGCAAGCATGGCCATTATCAGGAAACATGCTCTTGACTGTGCAATAGATAGCACACATAAAAAATGTTTCTCAGTCTGACAAAAAAGTTTCTCCCTTTGAGAGACACAAACAGAAATTAAGTTAAATTCTTTTCAGAGCTTTCTCTAAATATGTTTTCTAACCCCCACCCCAAAACAAGAAACTCCAAAACTCCTATGAAGAAAGATGTTTTCTTACTTATAAAAACCATGATTTCTTTACACGATTAAGGTCTGTGTGTCCAAAGTGTAATTCATGAATTATATAAAATTTGTCCCCAACATACACCATTTATAATCACATATTCTAATTAATATTTTTGATTTTTTTTTTTTTTAATTAAAAAAAGGAGAGAGGTAGAGGTGGCAACATGACCTTTGGTGCAGTAGATTGCAACGTGGCTATAATTCCTCATTCCTCCCGTGAAAAGCCACAGTCTATTTCTCCATCTGGTGAATTTGACCTGTTCTCGGTGTTAGGTTTGTTCCAGGTGGGAACCTGAAAAGTATGTATAGGACAGAATGCGATTAATGGAAAACTTGGGCTTGTAAAACAATACAGCAGGAGTCTGGAGGGTCCCCTGAGGTTGTAAAATCTAACAGACAGCTGTAGACGCTGGCAAGCCTATCCCCCCTGATAAGGAGAAACTACCCCCTTCCCTTATCTCTCACCTTCCCTTATCTCTGCAGGATAAGACAGATTCTTTCATCTGTACATTTATTTATTCATTCACTCAAGAGTGAAGACCTACTATATGCAAAGAACTACATGGGGTATTGGTACAAAGTCAGGGCCTTCAAAGATTAATTTGTCATCACTTCCTTCCGTCGGGGGTCCACAACAAGGGTGGCTAATTTGTGGCGTGAGTGCCATCGTGGCCTTTACCCTTTGTGCCCATGGCGACATTCGACATTCGACTGTAGAACTCTTTCCAATGACTGCAGAATCTTTCTTAACATGGTATTTCTAGCAGCTAGACCCAAAAATGAGGTATGCGGAGGAAAAACTAGAAACATTTAGATAATTACCTGATAGCGAGTGCCAGAAGCAACACCACGTCTTTGAGAAAAGACAAACAAGCAAACAAACAAACCATTGTGTTCATCTTCTGAGAACTTCTGGTTCAATGAGAGTCGTGGTTCCTGCCCTCAAAGATGGAGCTTCCTGGAGCTCCCAGGAAGATGAGCTACGAAATGCTCACATACAGGAGAGAGCCTTAGGAACACTGAGAGAGGCAAACACATGCACATGGTTTAAATGCTCTATTTGTGTCACACTCAACAGGAGAGAGAAGAAGGGCATTAATAACTGATGAGTGCCTAGAAAGTGCTGGAACTTTGCTAGATTTTTTACATACATCACTTAATCCTCGCAATGACTGTGAGATAGGTACTAATATCCCTCAAATATGTTAGGTATCAAGTGATTGGGATTGGATTTTACAACCAATCTTGGATAATTCCCAAAGCTCACCTCTTTGCACTACACTGAGTGGTTATACTTATCAGGTAAACTTTCCCAAATTGGGATGGAAAGCAAAATGAGCATATACACAAGTACATTTGCTCAGGTGCTGGAGAAGCAAAGTTTCAGCATTAATGCTTTTCCAGCTATGCCCGCAACATAGAAATGGGTATACAAGACGTATCCCAGATTCACTGGTTTCTTTCCAGCTCAAATTTACAATACAAATTATTCCAGCTCTAAAACTTCTACGATTTATAAAAAATCTAGTCCTTGACTAAAGAAAGGCACAGTTTATACTGCTCTTGTGCTAAAATCTTAAGAGAGGCAGGGTAGTTTAAAGGAGGAAAACCTAACGGTAGGTATGGAAGTCAGGTAACATCTTCCTTACCCACTTGATAACTGTGGGAGCTTGGACAAATCATCAATACATTTGGAAAAAAAGGATAAATTAAGTCTGATTTTTCTTCCCATTTTCCTGTATCTTCTCTATTTGAAACTGGGGAAGGAGGAAATTTGAGTTGACACCTAAGCGACAGGAAAGAAAAACAAAGCATTCATTTATTTACTCCCTTCCTCTCTTTCTCCCTCCCTCCCTCACTTGCTTATTCATTCGACAGATACTGAGCTCTAGCAGTGTGCCAGCCACCATACTGTTTTCATGTGTTATCTCATTTAATTCTTCCAGGAAGGCCATGGAAAAGGTATTTTTAGAAAGCAGAGGGTCTGAAAGGATAAATGATGATGGGGCAGAAAAAGATTTGCACTAGGGGTTAAGAAACTTAAATTCTAGAACCATTTTTTTTTTTTTTGAGACAGAGTCTCACTCTCTTGCCCTGGCTATAGTGAGTGCCGTGGCATTAGCCTAGCTCACAGCAACCTCAAACTCCTGGGTTCAAGCGATCCTCCTGCCTCAGCCTCCCGAGTAGCTGGGACTACAGGCATGCGCCACCATGCCCGGCTAATTTTTTCTATATATTTTTAGTTGTTCAGATAACTTCTTTCTATTTTTTTTTTAGTAGAGACGGGGTCTTGCTATTGCTCAGGCTGGTCTCGAACTCCTGAGCTCAAACAATCCGCCTGCCTCGGCCTCCCAGAGTGTTAGGATTACAGGTGTGAGCCACCGCGCCCGGCCTAGAACCATTTTTGTTACTAATTAATTCACCATGCAACCTGGGAAGAACTTTACATTCTCTGTGACTAGTTTTCTCTTTTAGAGAAAAAGAGACTTGAAACATACAACTTTGAAGGCAACATAAGTCCCCCCTTTTTTTAATAAAGGGATAATAATCAAAATCTACAAAGAACTCAAGCAAATCAGCAAGAAAACATCAAACAACCCCATTAAAAAGTGGGTAAAAGACATGAGCAGAAGCTCCTCAGAAGAAGATAGACCAACGGCCAATAAACATATGAAAAAACGTAAGTCCATTTTTACTACTCGAGTTGTGAATCCAACTCCTGCATTTACCTTTTGCTTTGTTTTTTTCCTGCCTTTCCATTTAATTTCTATTCTTTTTTGTCTGTTTCATTTTACCATTATTGTTGCTATTGAATTAATCTAATCTGAAGTTTTTAACTAGCTGTAAGAAATCTAGGAGATTTGAGTCAGAAAAGGTCTCATTAGCTTTGGACTAGAATGCAAATAGAGTGTAGGCAGGAACATGTCTCAGGTTTAGCTTCAGGTATTCCTATAATATTTTCTTATTGCTGCTCGTGCTAAATTTAGGGAGAACAGTGCCTGATGGGAATTCCAAATTCATCTAGTTTGGGAAACTATTCTTTTTCTTATATAAATGACTAGATTGACAATAGGAACCAAATAGAGAACCACTAATAGTATTTCAGAACCTGGTACTGAGAATAGCATAAATATATATAGCAGATTTATTGAGATATAATTCAATACCATAAAATTCATGCTTTCAAAGTACACAATTCCATGGCTTTTAGATATTCACAGGGTTGTGCAATCATTACCACTATCTAATTTTAGAGCATTTTCGCTAGCTCAAAAAGAAACCCTGTGTATATTAGCAATCACTCCCCATTCCTCTTTTCCCCTACCCTCAGGCAACCACTAACTACTTTCTGTTTCTATAGATTTGCCTATCATGGATTTTTTTATATAAATATAAATGAAATCATATATTATGTGGTCTTTTGGAATTAGCTTCTTTCATTTAGCATAATATATTCAAAGTCCATCCATGCTATAGCAGGTATCAGTAATTCACTTGTTTTAATATTCCATTGTATAGCTATGTCACATTTTATCCATTCATCAGTGGATGGACATTTGGATTGTTTTCACGTTTTGGCTATTATGAATAACGCTACCATGAACAATTGTGTACAGGTTTTGTGGTGTGTATGTACATTCATTTTAATTACCTTGGACACACAAACCCAGGAGTGGACTTGTTCGGTCATAGGGTAGTTCTATGTTTAACTTTTTGAGGAACTGCTAAACTCTTTTGCAAAGTGTCTATACCACTTTGCTCCAGGCTCCTGGGCAAGTATGATTCTTACAGTACATTGCTAATTTTAATACCTAGAGTAACCATAAACATCCAGCAAGTTTATATAGTACAAAATCCATCCTCTAAAGTTCACTATCAATTCTCAATGAGCTTGAAAAATTGAAGTTTTGATCCTGTAAAAATGAAAGCCATGGGGACCAAAGTTCTTTCTTCCCCCTGTGAGCAGAAGTGATATTCAAAATGCCCAGCATGGCCTGAGTGCTGACCAAGGGGAGTGGAATCACTGATGCAAAGAGCCTCTGGCAGTGAACACCTAGGGCAGCTGGGCACAGGCATGTCTCAAATGCTCTTAAGCTCTCAAGTTAAGCAGTTGGCTGGCCTTTCTTTACATTTTTTTTAAAACCACAATAATCTTTTTTTCTGAGTGTGTGAAATTTGCAAAGAAAACCAAACACCGGCAAGTTCTAACTCCAATTGGTAGCTTGTAGAGAGAGAGGTGCATGCTCTATTGTCTTGAATGGTTCTAGCCCATGCAAAATACTAATAAATAACTTTAAGAAATACTAATTTTCTGTTAAAATGCATGAAACTGAAAACTCTAAAATTTAAAAAGAAGTTAATAAATGCCAATCTATATGAAGGAGAGGGGATAGTGTTCTAAATGATTTTATTATTTTTCTCTCTTGAATTTTATTTGTTTTGAAATCTAATAATTTAATCTCAGAACTTTTATTTTGGTGACATCACTGTTATTCCATAACTTATTAAGCTATCAAATTTTTATGGAATGCTATTATGTATAAGGTTTTCTCTTTTATGTTTTTATATGCTACATAACTCACACAACACTGATTATGAATGAAATTGACTTTTGAAAATGAAGTTGCGGATAGCCTTTTACATACTACATTCTATATATTATACTGTGAAAAGTATAGTATGATTTTTTTACTGTGCAAACTGTTTTCCATATTGGTATAACCCCACATTTATCTTTTATGTTATCTGGTATGTAATTTTACTGTTAATATATAACTAAATATGCCTATATATGGAAAAATTATTGTTACCTTGGAGGAGGGAAGAGTCTATGATTTATAATCTAGACCTGTAAAATAAAAGGTTCAGAAAATTAACTACATAGAAATAAATATTTATGCATGGCATAATATCAAATGCAGAATCAAAAGCTAAATGTCAAAATGAAAGAAATAAAAACAAATAATTCATATTAGAGATGGGAGTAATTTCCATATTATATACAGAACTCCTAGAAATAGATAAGAAAAAGACAAAAAATTCCAGTGGAAAAATGAACAAAAGATTTAAACATTGTGTTAATAGGAAAAGAAAGCAGTTTTAAACATATGAAAATATACTCAACTTTAACCACTCATAACAAGAGGAATGCAAATTAAACCAAACCGATACCATTTTCTGACTTATTAGATTGTTACAAATCTGAAAGTCTGGTAACATAGTGTATACATTGTTACAGACTCCAGGGAGGGCAACTTGGTGAATTGTAGCTAAATTGCAAAAGTAATTCTTTGATCGAGGGATTCTACATTTACACATAACTCAAAAAGACATATTTGCAAGATTATTAATTGCAGAATGTTTGTAAAAGCAAAGGGTAGAGAATAACCTAAATGTCCATCAACAGAACAGTGGTTAAATAAACTATGGGTAACTCATATAATGCAACATTATGAAGCTTCAAAAAAAAATGCTCAAGTTCTTTCAGTGCTAAAAAGATCTGTAGGGTAAGGTGCAGACACTATACGTTGTATGTTACCTTTTGTATAAAAGGGGGAAATATGTATATATACATTTGTCTTTTCTTGTTTATGCATAAAGAAAATTTGAAAGCCTGTACAGGTTGACCATCCCAAATCCAAAGAAATTCAAAATCCAAAACACTTCTGATTCCAAGCACTTCAGATAAGAGATACTCAACCTGTACAACAAACTATTTAGGGAGGTGGTGAATTGAGTGGATGGGGGCAACGATGGGTGGGAGAATTTTCACTGTTTATCTTGTACCATGTTATTTTAAATATATTTGTATATGTAATCCAAGTGTTAATTCAAAATTTTCTTGCTTCCTAAATTTAGTTTACTGCAAGATCTAATTCTTTAGTTGCATCTTCTAGACTCCATGGAATCAAGTGAGCCAGGAATAATGATATAGATATCCAACAAAGCAAAATCCAAGACAACTCCAGAAATTACCATGGAAAATATTGCTATTTATCAACTCTGCTTCACAGGACCATTTCCCGAGTTTAGCAGGCAGAACCACTCATTTAAAAAGCCACAGGCTTAAAAAAATCAAACCAAATCCATAGGGGCTTAACCCACTTTGACAGTCAGAGAAAGACACTAGAAGATGCCAGGGTAGTGTGTATGATGGTAGTGTTTATGACATCTGAGGGTCACAATTATACCTAAAATTTGAAATTTCACAAGGAATCAGGATTAGAACTCTGTCCTCATACCTCTAGGCTTGAGCCTTTTTCTCTTGCAACATTTATTATTAACTTCACATATAATATAGCTGAGGAGAATTCAAAGAAATAGCCCTAGAAACAGCAAAATTGCTTCCTTTTTTTAACAGAACATACGTTAAAAAATGGGGACAGAAAATCAGCTTTTGTTACTTTCAGAATCCTAGTGACAAATTTCGGAATGACACAGTAGCATAAAATACATACTTTCTATCTGGTTCTGCTGCCTTTGTCTCGTTTAGAAATTTGTCCAGTAGGAACTCTTTGATAAAACAAATCCACTATCAAACAGATGGTTTCCAACTGCTCTTTTGTTCTCGAAACTGGCAATTATTTTGTCCTGTGTGCTTGAGGTTTGGACAGGAATGATTTTTTCACAGCTATCAAGCACAACATGAATGAACAGAGTCCTTCATTTACTGGCAGCAGATAGCGAGAGAGGAAATCATTATTGCACATATTTCAATGTTGTCATATAAAGCAGTATTTCTTTTTAGCAGCAAGTGGTTTATAAATGTCGACAGTGCCCCAAAACAAACAGCCTGGTTTATAACAACATATTTGGTGGTGTTTTCAATTTGTATTACTCAGTGCCAGGCTTAAAGTATTATGCTCATGTTTCAAGTAAGCTGTTTAATTAAAGTTTAAACAAGGGTCTCCAGAGCTTTAAAAGCAAAGCATTATATTAATATTTGAAAGCAAGCTAATGAATCTTAAAAAAATTAATGAAGTGTGGCTTTCTTATGCCAAATAAATAACAACACTGTATATAAAATCTTGTCTGATACTACAGCTCTTGCATTCTGAAAACCTTGTGTCAATCCTGATCTAAAATCATATTTCGTGAACCTTTTTCCTTACTCTTTTATTTAATTAACAACAGATAATCCTAGGTTTGAATTCTAGTTCTGCCACTTAGAAGCTATCTGACTTCTAAGAGCCTCAGACTCTTCAACGGTAAAATAAGGTTAACATCACTTAGCTCATGGGGTTGATCTGTAGTTAGATAGGGAACATATGAGAAGTCACTGTGTCCGGCACATGGCAGATGCCGATAGATCCTACTTGCCCTTTCTCCTGTTAATTCTGTGGCACATTCGCATTCAACAGACATACACATGCAGATGTTATTAGACGCCAAAGGTTTGGCAAAGATAAAAGGAATCACACATGCCTAAGTGGTCAAGAACCTTTACTTAAGCTTCTGCATTTTCCATGCAGACCGAGTCTAGCAGGGTAAGAGGAAGAATTTAGTTGAACAGAAAAGACTTCAGTAACCAGGGCTCTTGATGCCACTTGAAATATTTATATTATACCAAGAAGAGACTGAGCTCCCAACACTATTTTATGTAGTTCTTCAATTTGATAGGCTTATTCAACAAATTGTGAAATGTTGCCAATTCATATTTTAATTTCTCTCCTCTGAAAGAAGGCATCACTGTGTGAGGAAAGGTCACATTTTACTACTGAAATCTTTTTGTTTTTTTTTTCTTTTTTCAGACAGGGTCTTGCACGTGCCATAACACCCAGGTAATTTTTCTATTTTTAGTAGAAACAGGGTCTTGCTCTTGCTCAGGCTGTGTTTGAACTCCTGAACTCAAGCAATCCTCCCTCTTCGGCCTCTCAGAGTGCTAGGATTACAGGTGTGAGCCACTGTTCCTGGCCTGAAATCCCTTTTTAAAATTGTCCTAATATATTATTTAACTACATTTGACATGAAGCAGAATCACATGTTATGTAGCTGAAAGCTTTGGAATGAAATAATTGTATACTTGAATCTTGCTCCCTCACATATTATCTGAGCAAAAGACAGCCTATGAGCCACAGTTTTTCATCAGTAAAACGGGCTGCCTACATCATGGTGTTGCGAGGATGAGATATATATGTTCAACTTTCCCCTCATTGACCTGACACAATAAGTACCCAAGGAACGGGGCTGTTACTATCCTTAAGTATTCCAGATGTTAGTTTTAGTCCACATTTGCGGTTCTTGGCTATTCTTTTCCAGTGCTTTAGACCAAACTAAAGCAAGAAGATCACTTGGTGAATATGGTGTGCCAGTTCCGAAGGGTGAGGGAGAGGTGCTTTTAAGATAAAAGTTAGGGGTGCAGGAGAAATTATCTAGCTCTTGATAGGACCAGCACAACAAAAGGGCATTTGTCTCCAGCTTATCTAAATAGAAAAACCAGTTTCCAGACTATCCCAAGGTCAAGTTCAGAAAGTCAGCAGTGGGAGGTTGAGGTTGGAAGCTACATGTGAACATCAAGAATAAATCAAGTGCTCTCACCTTTCTGAAAGCAGGGAGAGAAAGTACAAGAGGCCTTTGTTAATGAGACAGGAAAATCATAGCCTGAAAATGCTGACAATGACATTTCAAGAGTCTCAGTTCCTTAGTAATAGGCAAGAACATGTGAAGAAAGAGTGAGAGAGAAAAAAAACCTCCCTGAAGTTTTAAAAAGAAGAAAATTATCAAATATCTGTTATATGTGAGAACTTTATCTTGCAAGGTTACTTCAGTTCACATTTCCTAAACGGGGACACCTCTGCAGAGGGAACACGAGGCTCCTCTTGTGAGGCACTTTGGTGGTAATTTGTGACTCTGACAAATGCCATTTGATTGATGGCCCTGCCCATCCTCCTTAAGGCAGTCAGAGACACCCTGGAGACAGAGAGTCCTCCAAATTCAAGTTCACTTAGAAAATGCCAAAGGGAACAGAATGTCTCACGCCCTCCACCTCCACTCCCTCATTGTGGGGGTGGGGGAAGTGCCCATGAGACTGTGGCCCCATTACGGGACACACTGACGGGGCCCAGTCAGCTCCAGGTATATGCCAGACAAGGCAGCAGATGGGATCTGCATTTTCCTTAGCTCAAATAGAGACCTGATGCTCTCTAGCCCCACTTGGCCCCCTTGCTCTTGAACCGAACTGTTCCTTCAGTTTTTATTTTTTTCTTTCCATCTACCATTGTCTGTTTGCAATGACACCTCTGGAAACCTTGATAACTGCATCCCTTGCCCTGAGAAATTCCTCCTGTTTATCTACCTACCCTCTTTCCCAACCTCATCCCCGCCTCTAGGATCTGAATCCTGAGTAAGTTGTCTGTGAAACAACACCTACCACCTGTGATTCCCTAAGCCACAAACGTAAACTCCACTGTTACATGCACAATAAACCAAACTGCCCATGCAGGAGCACTGATCTATATTCTTAAATATTTAAGAAAGAAAATCAGGTCCGTGATCAGGTAGTGGAGCTGGGGGAATTGTCTCTCTTTGTACAGTTATGACAGATTTGCTGCTGTTGTTGCTGTTGTTGTTGTTGTTTCCCATCTTTGTTTACTTCTGAAGGATTAGAGAAATCTCCATTGCCAAGAAAAGGAGCAAGTTGCTTCCTGTATGCACTCTCCCCATCTAGCAAGAACGCTGGGTCAAGGTATGGAAGAATATGGCAGATGGCCCAGAAAAGATTTGGAACGGGGACGCAACAACCTCAGAATCGCAAAGAATACATGGAGGAAGTAGGGTTTTGAAAGGTCTGCTGGGAATTGGCACAGAAATGAACTCAGGTCACACAATACATGGAAAAAAAGGGTAATTTTCTCAAGTTAAAAGCTCTTTTCTTCTTTTTTTTGAATTAAAGATCAACAAAACTAAAAGCATGGAGAATTTATATGCTTTTGTGTAAGGATCATATCTTTTCTCTTTGAAATAAAACAAATCCTTAAAAAGGAATAGGTCTGCAAACGAATTTTTTCAAAATGCAGGAGGATATATTAGAAAGCAGGAAACAATGCACACATAAATATTTTTGTCCAATTATTGGAAATGTCTCAACAAGCATGGATAAAGTGACCTTTAAGCAATCATAATAAAGCTAAAAATGACAATTTCAGCCAAGAAGGAGGATTTTCAGGCTGAACTCTACAGGGGATAACAAAAGTATCTTAGAAATAGATAACAGTTGTATCCACTTATAATACAAATGGCCCCATGAATTGGCATGCACCATTCTGGAAAAAGTGGCATGGAATTCTGGAACAAAGCTTGAGCAGGGAGTGGTTCCAGCCTGGAGTGATGTTAAGAATTCTTTAACCTCTCTGGACCTCAGGTCCTCATTAATAAAAGGAGGGGCTGGGGCCCAGATAACCTCAAGGACTTCCCTGCTCTATGTATTACTTCTTTGTTAAGCACAATAAAATAAAAGCACAGGTAGTTTGGGCATTTGTCCTGTCCTTTCAGATCTTATCAAAGGATTCCTTTGCTGCTTTCTTAAAGATCAGTAGCAAAACTCTTTAGTGGTGTTGTTACACTGTGGGCTTTGGACACAGCCAGACCTGGGATAGGTGTCAATTCTGTCACGTCCAGGCAGTGTGACTATAAACAAAGGACTGTGCCTCTCTGAGCCTGTTTCCTCATCAGTAAAATGCAGTATTTATCTCATAGGGTTGATAGGAATAAAATGGCATGAACCACGTACAGAACTTAGCGTAGCACCCGACACACAGCAGGCACACAATAAATGATAGATTATGGACTGTATGTTGCATCTATAATACACAAAGCACATAAAGAGTCAGCATGGCACAAAAAATTCTCAATGGCTTAATTTCCTCATTTGTCAAATGGGAATAACGGTAGTAGTATTCAGCAAATTAAATTGTTGTGAGGTGTAAAACAGCATCAAAACTCTTAGAATAATGCCTAGCTCAGGGAAGGTGAGATTGAATAAAATACTCAGATCAACTTTTAATTAGAGGGTAAAGGCCAGAACATATTTAAACAATTTTTTTTTTAAATTAGCAGCCTAAAATGTCATCACTTGTATTTACTTTAAGACACCTCCTGCTCAAAACCTTTCAAATAAAAATTTACCTTCTAGAGCACACTCTAAATGCCATCGGGATTGGGGTTGGGAGACATGGTGACTCCTTAGGAAGTGCTTCCTCTAATTGAGTCAGAAGGAACTGGCTCTAAACTCCTGGCTGGAAAATTTTATCTCTGATTAGTATGCATCCTTTTCAACATGACATTAGAAACCAAGAGATGGAATTAGCTGCCTTTGTGTTACTAAAATAATAAGCAAAATACTGTATGCAATGAATTTTGTGACATTTCCCATTTAGTCTTTGGGCTCAGGGCATATAAAATGAAGCTTGACCTTTCCTCTTTCATCTTCAGTGATGGTCTTGCTTTTCCATTTATTTGAAAATTCACATGACTCACACAAGTCAACAGAGATCTAAACCACATTCTCTGATTCTGTTTTATGGCTGAGTTAGAATATGTTGGCTCTGTTTGGTACAATATGGTCTTTTGGTGAAGAACATTGAGTTCAAGAATTAGTGAAATAAAAGACTTTTAACAGATGTGATTTCAGGTAGATGGAGATTCATAACACTGAACAAAAAGTCAACTGCCTCCGTGATATAATGTATTTGAAAGCACTTCTAAAGTTGTAGAGTGATGTCAGGCTTGCACAAATAGTTTCCAGTTAATGAACAATGAAATGATGAAGCATCATTTTTTAAATTACAGGCGTATCCTGAAAACTATTGCTTTATGCCCCAAGAAACAGATTTTTACTCTGATGGTCATAAATGTGTAACAATTCATTTTGCTAATGTTTTCTCTCATTGTGTTTTCAGGACAGATGAATATCAAGCATAATAAGCTACTTGGATCTCAAAGGTCCCTTTTAGCTGTAAATTCTGACTCTGATTTTTTGAATACCCACATAGTGGAAGGCACTTTAACCAATGTTGGCTTTTATACCAAATGCAGAGACAGGCCCCAGAACCTTCCAGGGATCTTCCCCCATGCAAGAACGCATGCTCTCTCCAATCACTGGAGTGTTCTCCAAGGAACCCATTGTGACTTCAATGACAATTGACTCATCTGTTATGAAGCTGCTACTGAAATAAAGGAGATTTCTTGAAATACTCACTGCCAATCTTTTTAACATTTACAAATCATAGGATAGCCTCTTTGGCTGAATCGTCTTCTTGGATCTACTTTGTTATTAACCATTTAAAAATTCAGAGAGGTCTTGACATCATTCAAACTGTCAGGGACAGGAAGTAGTTTCATGGCTATTTTAAGAGATATGAAAGCATAGTTCTTGGCACTCAATAGATGCTCACTGAATAGTATTTGAATGAATAAATTTAAGTTTTACAGACCTAGGAATGAATTTGGGGGTAATAGAAGAAAAAATACTGGGATAGTCAAAGGTGCCATTTCAAATACTAAAGGAGCATTCACAGTTAATGGTTGTCATGAAAGATGGTCTTCAAATTGAGCACATTTTAATGAAGAGACTATAATTAATGTATATCCTATTCTGCATAAGTAGATAAAAAATGTCAAAGAAAATGAAAGAAACTGCTTTTGCTTTACAGACAAAATAAGTGGAAGATTTTCATATTAATTTTGTAATCCTTCATATACAGGTCTTTGTACTCAGTGCTTTTGAAAAGACACATAAATCTGTTTTATCTGTGGAGAACATCTTGATTTTTCATCTACTTGAAATGCCATGACATTATACTTTCTGTGATTCAAGGTGTGGTGACCGTATGTTAATATCTGCTCACTAAAGGATGGAATTCTAGAAATACTTAAGGAAACTTTTCATTTCTATTGATCAGCTTGCTATCTGAGTGATAAAAAGATTTGCATGAAAACAGAAATTCCAGTTTTGCTTTCCTAAGCTCCCACACCAGTGCCCTGTCTACGATGATGACGCAGATAGGACTCAGCGTGGTCCAGTGGAGAAAGGAGGAGCTTTGGCAGATATAACAGTTGAAATTCCAGCCCAGCCATTTTCTAGCAGGCCTTAGGCATGCTACTTAACCCTCCTGGGCCTCCATTTCTGTCTTTGTAAAATGAGAATAATATCTATAGCACGGGGCTATTATACACATTGCCCAGCATACTGTAGATTTTAAAACACTTTTTATTTTGAATTAATTTTATACTTAAAGAAAAGTTGCAAAGGAAGTACAGAGAGTTATATGTGAGTAGATTTTTAACAAATGCTAATTTCCTTCTCATCCTATCAATGTAAATTTGGTCTATGTGTTCCTATTTCAAAAACAAAGCTAAAGCTTCAAATTTTTCCTTCCCTTTGATTTGGCTTCCCCAGTACATCTACATATACATTTTTTTCTTTTTAAAATAGATTTTATTTTTTAGAGCAGTTTTAGGCTCATAGCAAAATTGAACAGAAAGTTCAGATTTCCCACATAACTCCTGTGCCACACATAAAAGATCTCCCTAATGGATTAACATCTCACATCAGAGTGGTACATTTATTACAATCAATGAAACTATGGTTATTTGGTTTGTTGTTCTTGTTCTTGTCGAGTTGTTTGAGATCCTTGTAAATTCTGGATATTAGTCCCCTGTCAGATGTATAGTATGCAAATATTTTCCCCCATTCTAGAGATTGTCTGTTCACTTTGTTGATGATTTCTTTTGCTGTGCAGAAGCTTTGTAGTTTAATTAAGCTCCATTTGCCTTTTTTTGTTCTTATTGCCTGTGCTTTTCAGGTCTTAGTCATGAATTCTTGCCTAAACCAATGTCCAAGAGTTTTACCTAGGTTTTCTTCTAGTATTTTTATAATTTCAGGTCTTACATTTAAGTCTTTAATCTATCTTGAATTTATTTTTGTGTACAGTGAGAGATAGGGGTCAAGTTTCATTCTTCTGCATATGGCCATCTAATTTTCCCAGCACCATTTATTGAATAGGGTGTACTTTCTCCAGGGTATGTTCTTATTGACTTTATCAAAGATTAGTTGGCTTTAAGTATGTAGCTTTATTTCTGGGTTCTCTATTCTGTTCCACTGATTTATGTATCATTTTTGTACCACTACCATGCTGTTTTGGTTACTATAGCTTTGTAGTATAATTTGAAGTTGGGTAATATGATGCCTCCAGCTTTGTTCTTTTTGACTGACATTGCTTTGTCTATTTAGGCTATTTTTTGGTTCCATATGAACTTTAGAATTGTTTTTTCTAATTCCAAGATCTACTCAATGATCATGCTTTGCATTTATTTCTAAAGTCTCTCTAGTCTCCTTTACTCTAAAACAGTTTCCCAGCCCCTTTTTTCCTCTTTCCTGACACTGACATTTTTGGAAGTCCAGGCCAGTTGCTTTGCACAATATCTTTCAATTAGGATTTATCTGATTGCTTTGTTATCATTATACTCAGGTTAATCATTTTTGCAGGAATATTACACAATTGGTATTGCATTCTCAGTGCATCTTATTAGGAACACATAATGTCAGTTTGCATCAAATTTTTCAAAAAAATTAAATTTAACACCAGGCTTTGCAAGAGTGCAGTTCATAGTCACTCATATACTGCTAAGCTCACTGATGACTTCCATATTATCAATTAAAAAAAACTTACATGACTTTTAGATAGCATATTTAGCAAATAAGTCTTTTCTTTTGGTGGAAGTAAGGTTAACTGTTTTTCCCTCCCTTCTGGTGGAGGAGAAACTGAAAAGTTTGCCAAGCAGGCACAGTAGACATTAGCTAAAAGAATTGTAAATTTGAGATTCTGAGCACTGCCGCAGTTCCTGTCATTAATGGCCTTGCAGTTATTTAGTTATTGGTCACCTGGTTTCATCTTCAAAATGATGGAAAATCATGCTTGATGCTCACCTAATCTCTCTCACAAAGGTGCCGGTAGTCTGGGCCAAGCGGAGGTATTTAAAGGGCTGCTAAATTTGTAATGTAAATAGAAAACACACAGAGGGGCCACATTCTAGTATTATACAGACTGTTTTCAGTCTGCTAATTAGCTTAATATAAATAGCATTTTGGGGAAGCTGCAATTTCAATATATTGCACATTTACTAAAAAGTAAACAACAGATGAGGTTGGGGCAAGCATATCCTCAAGAGCAAATAAAACACTTATCTCCAAAATCTCCCCTGTAGTTAACAATCTACCATCTTCAATACAATCCTGTAATGAAAATGAAGTCCCTTTTTATTAAGAAAAATTCACTGGTCTTTTTTATAGGAGTGGTTTATCAGATGAGTGGATCAAAGCCTATTAGACTAGATATTCTCACAGATCCAGGGTCAAGGCTTTGAGGAAATGGCATTGCAATTGTTCTACTGGTATCAACACAGAAAACAGACACCATAGAGTGGAACACAATTAATCACATTTTAGCCAGCTTTTTCTGAGATAAGGTCTCT
The DNA here is from genome assembly GCF_000956105.1 of Propithecus coquereli. Classification (NCBI taxonomy): domain Eukaryota; kingdom Metazoa; phylum Chordata; class Mammalia; order Primates; family Indriidae; genus Propithecus; species Propithecus coquereli. Next base: position 6,358,956 of record NW_012148174.1, read on the forward strand.
ACTTCTGTCATAAGTGCACATAACTGTTAGTCAAAGTGTTCTTCCTTTCTCATTGTCCAGATTTGAGTTTGGTTCTTGACAAAGGCTACTGCTCCATGCAGCAACTTGTTCTTCCAGATCTCATGTGCCAAAGGCTCATGAGCGGGACTGGGATTCTTCTGGCTGTCCTTTGCTTCCAGACTTGGCTATTCTACTACTGTGAAGCTTAGGCATCTAGCTAGGGCCTTTATAATCCCTTCTCTGTCAATGACCTGATGTTCTGAGCTCTTGCCCTTGTTTATTCACATCTTGGGATCTAGCTGACCCATCGATCCCAACTTCTACAACTGAAAATTTCAAAGTATTGCATAGATTATTGCAGAACCAGCTTCATGGGTGTGCAACCTACGCAGTCACGCAGAGCTCTATGCTCAGAAGGGCCCATCACATAGTCAAGTGCTTAGCTATTACCATCCTAAAGTTCTTAATTTTTTTTTTAAGTGCCTGCAATGTCAATTTTCTCTGGGCCCCATGAATTATATGATCAGCTTTGACTTTTGTTACGAGTTTCCCAGGAAGCAGATTCTGAGATGGAGTTTAGCACAGAGGAGGTTTATTGGGGATTGCTTCTGGTATCACCACTTGTGGAAGTGAAAGGAAGAAAGGGGCCTTGAACAGGCGGAGAAGTGATTTCTGATACAGTCTCAGTGGAGACCTTACCAAGCCCAAAAGGACCTCTGATGTTAGGATGGCCTTTCAGAGTTGTTCCAAGTTGAAGCAAGAGAGCCAGGCATTTATAAAATTATGTTAAAAAGTTATTGGATGTGGGATTTCTAAAGAGGGGAACATGGCCTTGGGAGAGCTGAATCTCTTTTCAGCCAAGGAAATTCCAAAGACAGCTTATAGCTAGGGGAATTGGGCAGCACACTGCGGCACTCACTACCGCTATCCGTCTGACAGTTCAGCCCTTAGTTTTTCAAACATCCTTCTTCCAATAACCTCAAAACATTCCTGGGTACTTTGTCATTGCATGGACTTGCTTAATGTTAGAAATCTTCATATCCTCACTCCCACTGCTGTGGCTGAGTCAATATTTTATGTTCACCACATAACTTCCTCTTTCTGGGAACAAAGGAAGACTCCATTATCTTTGTATTTAGATTGAAACTGAGTCCTTGTCAATAGAAATGTAAGTGGATACAACGTGTCACTTCCCATCTGAAACAGTTAAGGGTGGATATGGGTGCTCCACACCCTCTTTTTCCTTACTATTGGCTGGACGTAAAGATCTCCAAGGTTGGGCAGAGTTATAAGACAGAGGCAGCCCAGGTCTGTGACTCACCTTTGGAGGAGCCTTGGAGAACTGCCTTTACCACATTGGACTGTGATGAAAGTGACCGAAGCATTGCTCTTCCACTGCAAACCAAAACAAACCAAAACAAGCTAAAATCCATCTCTCACCCCCAGGAAACTTCAGGCTTTTAATTTCTGCATTTTTACTCAAGCTATCAGTCCCTCTTGGCCATCTGCCTTCCCAAGCTGGTCTGTAGATCACAGTTGACGAAAAACCATCTTTCGTCTACATCTTTATTTGGCTTTGCACATTTTTCTCCTGCTGTTCCCTCTCAACAAAACCCAACTCAGGAGAAGTTCAGCAATCCATTCTTTCTACTCCTGTGCTAGAATGGCTGACTACTGCTGGAGACAATCACACTATTTGTTTGACTGACACCACTAAAAGGTCGGGATTTCCATTCTAACTGGGCCTTTGGCATTGCCTGCAAGTTCTGGGTCAGAATCCTCTGTTACCTCAAAAATCCTTTCCTCTCTTCAGCCCTTTCCACATGCTCTCTACTCAGTCCCTATCCCACTGAATCTTAGCAGAAACCTTACTTTCTTTTTTGAAAAAAAAAAAAATTTAGAAGATTCTCTCTCTAACTTCCTTTAAACTTTTGGACAGTACTCAAGACAGACATGGAGTAGAAGGTATGAATTTTTCCCCTTTCACATTTTTCTCTAAATTATAATTTTTTAAATTACAAATTAAGCTTGTCTTTGAGTCCCCATTCACCAGGGCTGTGAGAAATTCAATACATTTTTGTTCTGAAGTCGTCCAAGGATCCAGAGAACTTATGTGGGACCTGGTTCATGGAGACTTGCATCTGTTACGGTTGCTACCTCAGGGTCCAACCCTGTGGGGCGACCTGAAGGCTGGCAGTTCCATTCTTTTGTGCCTATCTTCTGCTTATTCTCTGAGAGGTGTAGTACTTCTCTGCCTGATGTCCCGCATCCCTATATGGCCCTAATCCCATTCCCCTCTGAGTTTCAGCCATCCCCCAAGATGCTTTCAGAAACTGGAGAGGCCCTGATCTGGACTTCTCTCCAGACATGCCACACTTCCATGCCTTCCAAGTTTAGAGAAAGTCCATCACCTTTCTTCTCTATTTCAGCCTCTCCTTTTAAAGTTACTAGCTCTTTCCCCAATCCCCAGAGGAATGACCTAGTATAATCCCCTCAGTGGGTTTCAGCTTTCAAACACAAAAACCTGGGGCAGTCTGTCTTCAAGAAACCTCTCCTTTCTGCTTCCACTATGCAGATCCCCTGAGGAAGGGAACACAAATACTTGGCGATTTTATTGGAAAGCAGAGAAAAATATTATCAAATCAAATTCCATATTTATACATTTTTCACTTATTTTGCCACTCTTAATTGCATCTACCTCCTTCCTTTCTTTCTTTAGGCTTAACCTTAACCTTTACCTCTTTCCTTTCTTCTCCTCTGAAACCTTGACAAAGAATGTCTTCTTTTTACAGCATCTTCAATGTTTCTCTCTGTTCTTCTCTCATGCTGGAAACATGCTCAAGTTTCTCCCTGTCTAAAAATTGTCCTTCAATCCCATCACCCTCTTGAGCTTGTCCATTTCTCTTTTCTCTTTCCTATCCAAATATCCTTAAAAAGTTTCTCTTCCCTTCCTAGTCTTGCATTCAGTTCTCAAGACCCCGTTATTTGTCTTCTAACCACAATTCATTGAAAGTGCATTTGCTAAAGTCACTTCTGACTTCCAGTTGCCAATGCCAGTGAAAACATTTTAATTCTGATTTGATCAGACCACCACAATGCATTTAAAATTGCAGACTAGTACTCTTTCTGGAAATTGTCTATACTGTTTCTACTTACCTTTCTCTGATTCCTGTGAGTGCTCCTCTTCTTTTGGGGGCCCCTTACATGTTGGTAATTCCAAGTGACTTGCTCAAGAGTCACTGCTTTTCTCATTGTGCTCATCTTTCCTGAGTTTCCACTCTCATGTTTTCTTTTCTGAAATAGGTAAAAAGTGAATTAAAATATATATCTAGATGTCTACTAAATCAAAAGCTTCAATCCTTAGCTCTCTGCAAAGACTCAGACTTTCAGATCCAGTGCTCTGCTGGGCATTTATGCTGCCTGAGGAACAAATTTACTCTTAGAAACCCCTAAGCAGATATATATGGCAAATTCCTACCACGTTGTCATGGTATCTTCATGTTACTTTAAAATACTATCTGATACGGGGGAAGATGGCGGACTGGTGGCGACCTCCTGGCTCTCTGCTCCCAGAGTGGGAGGCGAAGAACGCGGACAGCTACGCACGCGCGGATCGCTCTCCCACAGAACAGCGTCGGGAATCTGCAGAGAAGCAGCGCGGGACAAGCAGCGCTGGAAAAAAAAAAAAAGGTGACTTGGAGAATCTATGTTAAGTTCTGAGAGTGCGAGACACACAATAGGGAACATAGCGGGGGACGGCCGCGCCCGCCGGCCGGCTGGGCAGTGTGGCCTGACCCACAGGAGGAGACTCTTCCTCCCTGGACCTCCACCTCCACTCAGACAGGGAAGTGTCTGCAGTCAGTGTGAAACTGAGGCACAGGCTGACGGGCAGTGCGGAGAAGGGACAAAGTCGGGGGACATTTCGGACTCTCCAGTGCAGGTGCTGGGTCCGCACTGGGCGGGGGAGGGGCAGGTCTGAGGCGACACGTCCCGGACCGCGGGAGGGAGTTTGGGGACAGGCTCCTCGCCTCTGGCGCCCGCGGGATCCAGACCAAGGGAGGTGAGCGCCGAGGGAGAGGCTCTGCCCCTGGAAACCGCCGAAGAGGCGGCGGCGCAGGGTGGGGTGGAGTGTGCGGGACTCCCTACTGGACGGGCGCGACTCAGTGCGGCAGGGGACGGCTGGCGGCTCCTTGAGACAGTATGTCAGACCCAGCGCCCGCTGCTCCCCGAGCAGTGGCCTCCGGTGCTGGCTCTCCGTGGGCGGGCGGCCGCCATTTTGGGGTCCACAGCCTAAAAGCGCTGTGGCGCCGCCCCTTCTCCAGCCCAGCAGGGCAGGCCCAGGCAACGGACTCAGGCGGCACCGCTGCCCCTGCGCGGCAGAGCAAGCCCCGCCCTTGGAGGAGGGGAGCGAGGAGAGAAGCCGCTTCTGAACATTCCGCCCCTTCCGCCTGTCTTTTCGTTCTGGCAGGTCAAACCCTGCCTTTGAAGGGGCGGAATAATGAGAGAAGCCGGAACCCGCGGCTTCGGAGGAGCGTGGCCCCGCCCAACCGCTTCTGCCTCAGGCCTACCAGACCCCGCCCTTGGAGGGGCGGAGTAACGAGAGAGGCCGCTTTGAAGGCGGAGCTGCCCGCGGCCTGGCCGCTTCTACCTCTCGCTGACCAGACCCCGCTCTTGGAGGGGCGGAGTAAGGAGAGATGCCGCTTTCTAAACATTCCACCCGCAGCCACTTGCCTTTTCACGCCGGCAGGTCAAACCCTGCCCTTGAAGGGGCGCAGAAACCAGAGCAGCCGCTTTCTTGGCCCAGACCCATGGCGGCCCGGGGCAGGCTTCCACCCCCTGCCCGGCTACTTGCATTTCCCGCCAGCCAGACTGACCCCGCCCTTGGAGGGGCGGAGTAAAGAGAGAAGCCGCTTCCCGCGCAGCGGCCTCTGGCAACGCCTCTCCCCCGTTCAGCAGCTAGACTGGCTTGATCTCCCCTCCTGCAGGGCAGACCCTGCCCTTGGAGGACGGGAGAAACCAGAGAAGAGGTTTTCTGGACCAGAACATTTGGTGGTCTCAGGCAACACCCCTTCCCCAGCCCGGCAGGGCAGGCTACACCCTTGAAGGCAGGAAGAAAGGAGAAAAGTTGCTTTCTCTGTGTGACTGGGGTGACTCTGTGGGATGTTGGAACTAAGCAAAAGGAGACAGAGTGTTTAATCGGACCAGGGGGTTTGTCCTGATCATCCAATAAGAACATAACACTAGGGCTTGCCCTTGGCGCCCAGGCTGCTACCAGCTTTGGGGCTTGTGGTCTGGGAAGGAAAATGTTGGCCAGAGTCCTCAGCAATTGCACCAATTGACACCCCCACCTGGAGCTGCCTGGCAAGTGTGGCGAAAGAGCCCTGAATAATATATTAGCAGCTCTCCCCTAGCAGCAGATCAAGCAACCACAGAAGTACGTGCTCTCAGGCTCACAGGCACCTGTTGCTCTTCTTACCCCACCTAAAGCAGCAACAGGGCTCAAGTAACCCTTGGGAGTGACAAGTCATATCCCAAAGATTGGGGTGCTGGTATACCCCATTTGGGGGTTTAGAGCCCAAAACAAAGGTACTGGAATACCTTGATAATCAACTCCTCCATGCAAACTACAAGCAACAAAAGAGAGGGTAACCCCACACCCCAACACAATGCCTTCCTTCTCAAACTAGTGGACAGCAGTGGAGTCACTCACACAAGAGTGGTTCACCACCTGGGAGACTAAGCAAGGGGTTCAAACTTACTAATCTCCTTTGGCAAGAGGTGAAGACAGCAGGTCAGAGACAACCCAACAGGCTAAAACACCTCTAAGGCAATACAGGACCACAGTGCATCTCCCCAGCACTGTCAAGGACATCCCTTTGGGGTTCCAGAGTTAAAGCCATAACCAAGCTCGATTACCCCCAGTTCTTGACAAAGTAGCCTGATGAGAAAGAATCAGCAAAAGAACACTGGAAATATGAAAGATCAGAGAGAAAAGTCTCCCCCAAAAGAAAATATTCAATCTCCGTCAATAGATAACAACTTACATGATACGATTAAATTGACAGAGGAAGAATTCCGAATATGGATTGTAAGAAAACTCAGTGGAATTGAAGAGAAGATAGAAACCCAACATAAAAAAACCACAAGAACAATATAGGAAAGGAATGAAAAATTCTCTAAAGAAATTGAAATACTATGGAAAAACCAACCAGAAATCTTAGAAATGAAGGAGGCTTTCAAGGAACTTCCAAACACAGTGGAAAGCCTCAAGAACAGAATGAATCACACAGAGGAAAGAATCTCAGAACTTGAAGATAATGGCTATGTGCTAAACAAATTGGAGAAAGAAAAAGAACACAGAAATAAGAGACAAGACCAAAACATACAAGAAATGTAGGATTATGTAAAGAAGCCAAATATAAGAATCATTGGCATCCCTAAAAGAGAAGAAGAAAATACACAAGGGCTGGAAAACTTATTTCATGGACTACTGGAGGAAAATATGCCCGGCCTGGCCAGAAAGCTGGACATCCAGATACAAGAAGCACACAGAACTCCTGGGAGACTCAATGTGAAAAATCAACAAGAAAACATCAAACAACCCCATCAATAAATGGGAGAAGGATATGAACAGAAACTTTTCAAAAGAAGACAGAATAGTAGCCAGCAAACATACAAAAAATGCTCAACATCTCTAATCATTAGGGAAATGCAAATCAAAACCGCAATGATATATCACCTAACTCCAGTAAGATTGGCCTTTATTGAAAAATCCTAAAGCAACAAATGCTGACGAGGATGTGGAGAAACAAGGAACACTCTTACACTGCTGGTGGGACTGTAAGTTAGTGCAGCCTCCGTGGAAAAGAATTTGGAGATACCTCAAAGAGCTACAAGTAGAACTACCATTTGATCCAGCAATAGAACTATTAGGCATCTACCCAAAGTGACAAAAGTCATTCTATAATAAAGACATCTGCACTCGAATGTTTATGGCAGCACAATTCACTATAGCAAGGATGTGGAAACAACCCAAGTGCCCGTCAATCCATGAGTGGATTAATAAACTATGGTATATGTATACAGTGGAATACTACTCAATTATAAAAAAAAATGGTGATCTAGCACCTCTTATATTTTCCTGAATAGAGTTTGAGCCCATCCTCCGAAATGAGGTATCGCAAGAATGGAAGAATAGGCACCACATGTACTCACCATCAAACTGGCACTGACTGATCAACACTAAGGTGCTCACACAGTGGTAATATTCTTTGGGGGTAGGGGTTTTGGGTGTGGGTAAACTCACAACTAATGGATGTGGTGAGCATTGTAGGGGGGGGAAGGGCACGTCTCGAATCATGGTTGGGATGTGGCAAAGTCATAACATGTAACCAAAATGTTTGTACCCCCATAATTTCCTGAAACAAAAAAAAAATACTATCTCATATAGTGCAAAAGTAGGTATATGCTGAATATTTTAGAGACATTCACCAACCTTGCGTAGAGTACAAGAATTTAATGCGCCCTTTAAGGCTGTAATCTTTGGGATGATGTTCTAAGCTTGATCCCTCAAATGTTCCATAGGCTTCAGGTAGTTCAGATTCTTTACACCATATGGTAAAAAAAAAAAAAAAAAAAAAAAATGCTGACCAAATCCTATCATTGGAATGGCTTTACATTTGCCTCAGATGAAGCTTTTTATGAAAAGTATATTTAGAGCAGCAAAAAGGGCAAAGAGCTGAAACTTCATCATTCTTTATTTTTCATCATTCCTGAAGGATAGGTTGCATGACTGTGTTGTGCCTGTTTGCTAATTGTGGCAGATTGTATTTTGCACAGCCAGCCAGCACAGATTGTATTTTCCACGGAAGACTAAATGATCTTCTGCAATGTGACCTTGTGATTCTCCCGTAAGATATGGGAATTTGTTTCTTCATCCCCTTGAATCTGGATAAGCCCTGTGGGGGTGCTGGTGATAGACTACCACAGAAATGACTCTGCCAGATCCGGGGATAGCCCTTAACTAGCCTGGCAGTTTCTGTTTCCAGCTGCCATGCTATGGGAAGCCCAAGCCACACAGAGAGGATCTGCATAGGTTTTTTGGCCCCAGCTGAGCTCCCAGCCAAAGTCAGCATCAAAAACTAGCCATGCGAGTAGCCACCTTGCATGTTTAGTCCAGTCTGTCCTCCAGAACCCCAGTGAGCATGACTCTTGAGACATCCCAGGAAATAGAACCCAGCTGACAGCAGTCATAATTCAGAACCGTGGGAAAATTGTTTTTCAACGCACTAAGTCTTAGAGGGGTTTGTTATGAGAATACATAGAACACTAATAAATGTCTTTCTGTGCTACAGAGTTTGGCCTGAGACTTTGTTTATGACCTGGTATTGAAATTGTAGGGAGGCTTAGCCCTTGTCTGCCTACCTTTAAATATTGTTGGCCATTGAGATATAACAAAAAGAACCTAAGAGTTATACATTACCAAATTGATGTGAGTAGATATTTTCCCCAGTGCTAACACAGCAAGAATTTCAAGGCTTGGAACCCAAGTATTAGGCCTGTGTGATGTGGTTTCTGGAATAGCACAACTGTGGCTTCAAATGTTACCATAAGTTACTGGGTGCTGACATGGCTAAGAGTTCAACGCTCAGCAAGCCCACAGATCCACAATTCTTCTGTCCTAGTGGACAAATTGTTCACATAGGTTGTGGAGACGTTGCATTTACAATTCATCACGTTAAGATAAAAGGGAGACGAGGAGGAACTACATCGGCCAGGCCATTCGCATCCTTATCTTTGCCTTGTTTATTTGCTGCTTTAGAAGTAAGCGAACGCAAGAACAACCTTGAATAAGCCCAAGTCGATATTCTCACTAATTCTTAAACCTGAACCAGGTGGCCTAATGCAACATATCCACCTGAACACTCAGCAGGCATCTCAAATGCATTGTGTTCCAGACTGGGTGTATCATATTTCCTCCAAAACCTACTGCTATTATTATCTTCTCTATCTCAGTAGGTATTAATCTGCATCCACCTGTTCACCAGATTTCTCTTTTTATCTCACTCAGCACCTCCAAACAATACTGGAAGCCATCTATAATAATATGACTTCCCCAACAGTTTTTCGTAACCTCTTCCTAATGCTCTTAATCATGCTTCACCCGGATTTCCTGCTTCAGCTCCCTCCCTGCCTCCTGTCAGCTAGCAGAGGAAGCCATCTACAATGTAAATCTGACCATGCCATTTCCTTGCCCCAAATCTGTTGTCCTGAAGGGAGCAAAGTGGCCTTCCTGCTCACTTCCCCCTCCTCATTCCTCGCCACTGCTGTGGTCTTTACTCTTGCACCACTGGAACACTTGCTGTACCCACCACACACCAAGCTCTCTCTTGCCGCAGTGCCTTTGCTCACGCTCTTCTCTGCTTGCCATACCTTCTCCCTTTTCCCTTTCCCACCTTAGCTAGTTTGCTAGTTTCTACTCATTTTTTGGAATAGTAGAGCTTTAAAAAGTCCTGATGCCTAGGCAACACCCCAGGTCAATTACAACAGAATTTATGGGAGGGAATTAAAAAGGACAGGAATCAGTGTTTTTAATGGCAGTGGGAGGTAAAGTCCTGCCTCCTAAAGAGAAATAGAAAAGGGAAACATTTAGGATTTACTCAACAACTTTGTGGGGAAAAAAAGCCTTTCCCCATATTTGCTGTATTTGACATGAAACTTCCATGGCAGCTACGGCCGAGAACACTGCTTTAGTCAGTTCAGTCATTATCTCTCCAAGATGCCTTGTCTCATCTGATGCTCCTTTTCTCTCCAGATTGAAATGCTCTTTTATGATCCCATAATGTTCTATAACATCTCCATTATTGCACATTCCACAGTGCATTATAATGAGCTGTTTACAAGTCTGTCTTCCTAGAGGATCTGAGCTCCTTTAGGGTAGGGACTGTGGTTTCACTGTGGTTTGTATTTTCAGTAAGTAGCTTAGTGGCTGGTAGGTACCAAATGCTCAACCACCCTTTATGAAAGAATGAATGAAAGAGAAAACAACTAAGCTTAGGCTAATACACATTTTCAGAATATTCACATAAAAGTAAGTGAAACTGTCATCTTGTTTCATTCTACCACTATCTGTTTTTTGTGAGTTCCTAAGCACATAGGTAAGAATAGGTTGGGAATAAAGATCGCTTCGTAATTTTGGAATGACGACATTAACAGTCATGTGCGAGTGCTGTGTGTCGTGAGCAGGGTTTCCTTGCAGAGGTACTGGCAGGTCCAAGAATGTGACAACCTAGTGAGCTTGCAGTGGGAGGCGAAATCCTGACTCCTAGAGAAATAGGAAAGGGAAACATTTAGGATTTAGTCAACAATTTTATGGGAAAAAAGCCTTTCCTCCTATTTTCTGTAGTCAACCAGAAACTTCAGTGGGTTGGGTTAGATAGAACAGAGATGTGTACTTTTGAGAATTGAAAACTCTGTAAAGAAGACAATAATAATTTAAGGGCAGAATATTGAGTAAAACAGGAATGTTTGATGCACATATAAACCCGAAAAACCATACTTTGGAACCTGTTCAGTTCTCTAACCCATTTTTAAGCATGCACATTTCAGGTTTCTGTGAACTTAAAAAAGAAAGTCCCTGTGCCAAGGAACTTAGTTTCATAATAATGGTAATGGGAACAATAAAAGAAATGCATATTTTGAGCCTCAACTATGTGCCAGGCATTTTCCAAAGATCTTTATGGGTCTAGCCATCTAATCTTCATAATTACTTATAGTTCACTTATTATCCTCACTTTTTTACATGAAGAACCCACGGCTTAGGGAGAGTAAGTCATTTGACCAAGGTTGGTAGGACTAGGATTTAAACTCATATTTTTCTGGTTCTAACCCAGTCTGCCTTCCTAGTAAGTGAGATTCAACATGCGCATCAACGACAAAAGTTAGAATGTGATATGTGCTGTAAGAAAACAAAAGGTCATGAGAGCGTATACTATAAAATTTTACTTCTCACTGGGGGTATAAAAGCAGACATCACAGGGAAGATCATATCTGATAACAAGTCTAACATGAAGAGAATTTTTGTTGCTTGTTCTGAGTTTGGTAACTCTCGTGAAGATGTTTTTTTAAGTGGTTTTATTTTGAAATACAATCACGTACTGCATAATGACATTTCGGTCAATGACAGAGTGTAGACATAATAGTGGTTTCATAAGGTTATAATACCGTATTTTTACTCTACCTTTTTTATGTTTAGATATACATATATGTACCATCGTGTTACAATTGCCCTCAGTATTCAGTCCAGTAACAGGCTGTATAGGTTTCTAGCCTAGGAACGATAGGCCATATACCCTATAGTCTAGGTGTGGATAGCAGGCTATATCATCTAGGTTTGTGAAAGTATACTCTAGGGTGTTTGCACACTAACAAAACTGTCTAAAGACACATTTCTCAGAACGTATCCCCATTGGTAAGCAACACATGACTGTATATTTGAATTTACAGAAGACTTGTAAGAGTGGGAGACCAGAATATGCTTCCCCAAAATATGAAGACCTGTTGAGCTGAAGGCAATTAAGACAAACAGATAAAGAAGAGCTCTCTGCTCTCCCTCTATTTGACTAAAAGTAGAACGTAGATTTACAAAGACAAAAGGTATCCTGCTCCCCTTTCTACCAGGGAGAACAGAGGTTAACTACTGAAGACAGCTGTAGATCCTCGTCAGCTTGGAGGGAAATTTATATTGACAAACTTTTCTAACTAGCCTTTATCTGCCATTTATTTGCCTTTTCCCAAGTTGCTGCCCATAGAGACTCAAAGCCCTTTTCATTTGTCTTGTCACTTCTCTAATAATTTACTGTTCTTTGTTGATGACGTTATATAATCTGAAACTCAAAGCCGCTCTTTGAGAACTACACATTCTCTTGGTGTTTCCCATGTCTATATGAAGTATACGTGTTAATAATTTCTGTTTGTTTTTCTCTTGTTAATCTGTCTTTTGTAACAGGGATCTGTTCCAACCTTGAACCTATATAGGGGTTATTATTTTTCCCCTAAACTTGCAATGATAGTACACAGAGTTCTTGTATATTCTTCACTCAATTTCCCCTCATGTTAACAATTCTCCCTCATCTTACATGGCACAGTTATCAAAACTAAAAAAATAATATTGATATAATACTATTCACTAATCTACAGATTTTATTCAGATTCCTCCTGTTTTCCACTAATGTTATTTATTTATTTATTATTTTTTGTTCCTGGCTCCAAGGAATAGCATTTTATTAGGAGAAAATGGAAGAGGAAGATATTCCAGGAAAAAAGTCCCTGAACAATGAAAATGAATACAGTCCAGGATACATGGATGATGATCAGTAACGTCTATTCAGTCTAACTTAATCCATTAGCATGTAGAGAATTATCCATTGCTGTTTTCCTCCCTACCAGTCAACTCCATCAGGTTGAACAGAAGGTGATAAATAAAGAGGGAAATGATTCATTCTGTGCCTTTGCTGCACTGCTGTATTTTCCTACTGCACCACCAGTAACAGAAAATTAGGCTGTGAGCATTCCAGTGCTAATGCGTTCTCAATGGCTTTTCTGCCTTGGTCTGACAGTTCTGGCCTCATCGCAACACACGACCAATTGGAGGAAAATATGCCAGTCTATGCTGTGTTTCCCCAAATAACTCTTTCATTTTACAGGGTAGAAAGAACCTATGACAGCCTGCTCTATAAAAAAGGATAAAGAAAAGCATTAAGTTTATTCTATGCCTTCTTTCTAAAAGGCTTTTAAAACAGCTTTTTTTATAAAACAAACACCCATAAGCCCCATAGAGCAATAATATCCTAGACATAAATTTAAATAGTATGTCCCCATTAAAAACAACTATGTCAGAAACATTCACCTGAGTCTCTGGGGAAATATAAAGGACAGAAAATCTTGAACCTGGCCAAGTTCTATGTTAAGAATCAAATGAATACTTTCACAGAGGAATAGCAAATACATCTTTAAGTTCTTTGTTCTTACAGGGTTTAATGCTATTTAGTTATGTTCATCTACTTTTCCATATCGCACTCTTGATGGACTATCTATCTATCTATCTATATTTAAAGGTGAATCAGGAAAAGTTGACAGATTAAAATAATTTTTTTACCTTTCTTTTGTGGTGAGAACATTTAAGATCTCTCAGAAAATTTCAAGTAAAACACACGGTATTATTAATCATAGTCACTATACAGTACGTTAGATTTAGATCCCAGAACTCATTCCTCTTATAACTGAAAGTTTGTATCTTTTGACCAACGTCTCTGCATTTCCCCAACTGCCTCACCCCCTGGCATTCACCATTCTACTCTCTGTTTCTATGAGTTTTGCCTTTTCAGGGTTCTACATATAAGTGAGATCATACAGCATTTGTTTTTTTGATTGATTTTTTGAATAAAACAGCTACTGTCAACTTCTTTTCTTTGACTTTAAGGTAAAAAGTGTGGACATATTCTGGCCTGACCCAAGGCAGAGACAGGGCTGCAAACTAGAAATGCCCATGTTATGATGGACAACGATGCTATTTCCTGCTGCTGATGGGACTAGCACATTTTTAGTGATATTACTCATAAGCACACTGTGGTTGTTTAAATTGGTAGGAATGATAATGAAAGTAATTTGTGGGTAATTAAGCCTCTCCTTTCCACCTGACAGTTATGCAAACTAGAAGGAGATGAACGGCATAGTTACGTGTTGCCTCAATTAAGAAATATTTCATAAGGACTTTGAGTATGTGGGTAGGTGATTAAAATGTTAAAGAGGAAAAAGTTGAAATCCGTTATGCTTAAAAAAACAGTTTTATTGAGATATAATTGACATAGCCATAAAGTGCTCCCATTTTAACTGTACAATGCAATGAATTTTATTGTATTTACAGAGTTGGGCACTCACCAAATCTAGTTTTAGAACATTTCCATTTTTCTAAAAAGAAACTTTGTGCACATTCGCAGCCACTCCCCATTCTGACCTCCAAACCTGGGCAATCACTAATCTACTTTCTGACTCTATCTACAGTATTCGCCTTTCTAGGGCATTTCATATAAATAGAATCATTCGAGAGGTGTTCTCTTCTGTCTGGCTTCTTTCACCGAGCATAATGTTTTTGAGGTTCACGCATGTTGGAGCATATATCAGTACTTCATTCGTTTTCATTGCTAAATAGTTATCCATTCTGTGGCTATGCTAACATTTCGTTTATCAGTTGATGGATATTTGAGTTAGTTCCAGTTTTTGATCATTGTGAATAACACTACTACAAATATTTGTGTAGAAGTTTTGGTGCAGACGTATGTTTTTGTGTAGACACTTAAGAGTGGAACTGCTAGATCCTATGTTAAGTCTATGTTTAACTTTTTAAAGAAACTGACAAGCTGTTGTCCAAAGTGGCTGTACTATTTTATATTCTCACCAGCCATGTATGAGATTCCAGCTTCTCCACATCTTTGGCCACACCTGTTATCATGTTTTTTTTATTATACCCACCCTAGCAGTTATAAAGAGGTATCTCATTGTGGTTTTGATTTTGCACTTCCCTAATGAATAATGATATTGAGTATCTTGTCATGTGCCTATTGGTATAGGTTCTTTGGTTAAATGTCTATTCAAATCCTTTGTCCATTTTCAAATTGGGTTATTTGCTCATTCCATCTACCTTTCACCTCCTGGATGGAAGCACAGTGTCGAATTTTAAGATCATTATTCCCTTGCATTTAAAAAATTACTTTTATCATGTACCCCTAAATAATACATTGTTTTGTTTTGATTCTTTTTAAGCTTTAAGAATGGATTTATACTGTATATAGTCTTCAACGAAGACTGAATGCCCTCTTAAATTCAGTTTTCATGTTGGGCAGAAACAATTGTTTTCCAACAATGGTACTATTATACTTAAAGCAGAAAGTTCTCTTTAAGAAAAAAAGGATTACAAATGAGAACAAGTAGCTGCAGATTCTTATCTTTTGGAAGATTTAATGGAGTTATTATAAGAGGGGTATAAGGGTGACAAAAAGATACCACCAGAATTTATGAACATCAATTATTACACTAATCTAATATTAGGATATAGAACTATTTGCCTCTAAGTAGTCCTATCCTGAGGAGATTTTTTTTTTTTCAGTTTTTGAGACTAATTTTTATAGCTTTCATGTTTCCTCCTTACCCTGAATCTGTTAATTACATCTTTTATTCTTCTCACTGCTTTCGACATGCTGTTTCCTATCTGGCATGGATTTAGAAAAGAGATAATCTAGAATCATGATGAGGATTAGACTGAATAGGCTCTGATTAAAAGCCTGAGGGATTCCCTCGGGGATGAGTTAATGAGCTTCGGCACATGGACTTTGTGACATTTATTTTGGTTGCAGAGGCCTCTTTTTGTTTCCTTCCTTGTTCTCAACTTTCTCTGAACAGAAATGTAGGAGATGAATTTGCTTTTGAATACTCACTCTGTCATTTTGTTGGCTAAGAATGAATTACTCCATTTTTAAAGTCTTCCAAATAGGGATAGAGATGCATTTATCTCAGTATGACATAAATTGAGATGATATCTCCAAAGCACTCAATACATTATAGATATCTTTATCTTTCTATAATATATAAAGAGCCTTACCAATATCAAATTCTTAAGTTGCTCTTTCATGACATCTGAGATTAGGAAAAATAAAAAACGGTTTAGACAATAAAGATTGTAGTTCGTAGATAAGGTATATAATGCTTAGATGGGACAAGTGAGGAAAGAATTGAGAACAAATACTGGGTTGGTGGGAAGTGGTCGTGGTAGGAATGGTGATAGGGAGGAAGTATTCCAGCAAAGCTAGTTAAAGAAAATGTCCACATTGCTGGTGAGGACAAGTTGATACCAGAAGTGTTTTGTTGTTTTTTTTTTTTTTTAAGACAGAATCTTGCTCTGTTGCCCTGGCTAGAGTGAGTGCTGTGGCATCAGCCTAGCTCACAGCAAGCTCAAACTCCTGGGCTCAAGCGATCCTCCTGCCTCAGCCTCCCAAGTAGCTGGAACTACAGTCAAGCACCACCACGCCTGGCTAATTTTTTCCATTTTTAGTTGCTCAGCTAATTTTTTCTATTTTTAGTAGAGACAGGGTCTCCATCTTGCTCAGGCTGGTCTTGAACTCCTGAGCTCAAGTGATCCTCCTCCCTCGGTCTCCCAGAGTGTTAGGATTACAGGCGTGAGCAATGGTGCCTGGCCTTGATGCCGGAAGTTGTACCACCAAGAAAGAAAGTCCTGGAAGGAGGCTTAAGTGTAACCCAGCTCAGCATTTTCAAATTTGATCACCACCAAGACTTTCTTCTATCATGTTTTCTTCCATTAACTCCACTGAGTAAATCAGTTAACCAAGAGAGCTGATCTGTCAGTGAATTAATAGCAATGTGTGTAGGAGAACAGGATCTGGAGAGGAGAGAGATTTTTCCCCTTTCTCTCCAGAGAATAAAGACAGGTTGGGTTCGGGGCAGCAGGGAACATTAGAAGTTGAGAGCACATGGACTCTCTCCTAGCTCTCAGTTTGACCAAGGTCCATGGGCTTTGTCTGAGCTTTATGTAGAGAAGCCATTATTATTCTGTGTGTGTTGGACTGAGCTTAGCTTAAGTGCAGTAAAACTATAGGATTCATTAGCTCAAGGGTCTTGCAGCATTGTAAAGTCAGGGAGATAACTTCATGACTTGGCAGACATCCTTAGAAGGTACCCGCAGCTGTGGTGATGATATCTACTTTCTTAGATGGATTTTCAGACAGCAGGCACCATCTAAAAGACAGGAGGAGAAGAATATAATTTCCCTGGTTTGTGGGCATTTGAGTAACTTTTCAAGAATTCTCAGAAGTAACTATGGGAGATATGATTAAGGAGGTAGCTGATAGTTATACAGACGAGGGTGATAGATAAATTTTGGCTTAAATGATAATAATGTAAAGTCATTCAAATCCACAGAGAGGTAACAGCTCAAGATTTTTGAATTATGTAAATAATTTTACTTTCCCAAATGTATTAATCTAGGACAAAAGTAATATAATTATATAATCATAATTAAACTCTTTAGAAATAGGTAATTTTATTGGGTGCATACGTTGTCATTCACGCAATGACCCTGGTAGGTCACAGATCCTTTCCATTACATTCTACGATAGTTATGTATTAAAGTAGATAACTCAGAGCAATTAGTGGATTGCATAGCAGTTGGCTATGCTTGTGGCCCATTTTACCCACCCAGGTCCAAAGATGAAATATGTTGGGTTTTTTGGGTGGAGCTGGTGGAGAGAGAGATGTCTCAGGCTTGCGGCAGGATGTCATCGTGGTCAGTTATCGGGGAAAGCAAAGATCTAAGGCTTACTCACCACTACTTAAGAAGCCACAGTACAGACGTAAGGAAAAGAAGACCCAGCAAGGCAGCAAGCTGGAGCAGGCAGAGTGCAGGCTGTAGCAACTGGCTTAGAGAGCATGCACGGGCTTAGCGGGCCAGGAGTGTGAAGACCTCCAGGGCCCACCACGTCTCAGAGAGGCAGGCCATCCAAGCCTTTCCAGCAGAGGGCAGTCACAGCTCGGTTTTCCTCAGGCAATCGGTGGTTTCATTCCTTGGGTTTCACTGCCAAGTCAAGGCTAACTCTGGGTTCCAGTGCTTGGGGTAGGGCAATTGCCTCTCTTTTGCAAAGAGAATCTTCCCCAATCTGTGAAGAGGGAAAAGGCTTTTATTGAGGTCTCAAATTCCAGAGGAGCTTGGTAGAAACGTAGCCACATTTTTCATGCAGGGCACAGAACTGAGGGTCCATCCACACAGATTTTCTTTTTGCTTCCCTGCCGTCAAGTTTGATCAACCTGTCTTTTTGGAATGTGTCTGTTCAGAATTCAATATGATTTAGACAAAGTCTTGATTGAAGTTGTGGTTGCTTAACTAAAAGTTTCTTGCAAGAGAGAAAAAAATATAGTTTCTTGAAAGGGAGGAAAAATATAGGTGGAAAATTTAAAGTATTTAAGAGACTTAAGAAATGTATGAGGGAACTCCCCTTCCTCCCGTCAATAATATAAGGGATGTCAAACAAGGAGGCACTTATTATTCAAATAATTATTTTATTAGTGATTCTTGATGATTTATTAAAGTACATAGTCTGTAACTCTCTGTTAATTAACTTTATATTTAAAAATAAAAAAATGGAATGTTATACCATTCTTGCAAACAAGTGGGCTTTAGATAATGATGTGACATAAATGATTTCAATTAATTGCTGTTTTCTTTTCTCCTTTTATTTGAATTTAGTATTTGATGTTTATTTTTGCCAAATTATCCAAAACATTTTTCTATTCCAACAGGGAAGTAAATTCAAGAGACTTACCTTCCAACAAGCTGCCAAGCAGGCAGCTTATCACAAAGTCTCACATAGTGTATTCTGAAGTGAAATATTATTCATTTCTTGCCATACTTTTGGGACTGATGTAACTAGTTACTGATACTACCGCTGGGTAAAGTCAGTCTTTGGTTCCAAATTGTAACATAACCTAATCAGAAAGCCAAGTCCACAATCTATCACCTAATTCTGACAATTCTTAGTCTTTGGTTTCAAGATTCCCATTGGTGGATTCATTTGGCAGAAACAAGTTTATATACCCTCAGCTGGATATAATATACAATTTTTATTTTTTTTTAGAAGAAATATTCTGTTTAATCTTGTAAGAGGGTGAATAAAAGTATTTTTTCTAGCATTGACCCAGGAGAGAAAGGCCATTATATTTCTAAGGACTGGGCCCTGCTTTCCTTGGAGGAAGGGTATGGCAGAGTGTAGATTATCTATTCTAAAGATGGCTGCATCAATGCAGTTATTCCATCCCACATGCTTTTCTCACAAGGTGACTGACATGCCTCTCGGTGGGATTTATACTATCTCGCCTTGAATTTGGGCAGGGCTTGTGACTGCCTTGACTAATGGAGTATCTCAGAAGAAATGTGATACGATTTCTAATACTAGTTCATAAATAGGATGCAATGTCTGTTTCTCTCTCCTGTGCCAGGTATAGGCGGCATCAAGGGGTGATGTTGATAGTTACAAACGCCAGCATTTTTAAGGTGCCAGCTTAGACTATAGGTAGCATGTGGGCTCAGAGGAATTAGATATTACTCCTCATCATGTTATAGGGGCAGAAACCCTCTGAAATCTATAGATTAAGTGCTCATTTCAGCAGCACATATACTCTAGGTTGAATAGTCAAATAGTGAAAAGAGGCTTGTTCCTTTCTAGCCCTTTCAGATTAAACTGAGACAATTTTGGTTTTGAAGACTCCAGTATCGCAAGAGTCAAGAAGAGACTAAAAAGGAAAACTCAGGCCTCAGCAACCTTGCCTGCTTCCATGACTAAGTTATGTGTTAAACACAAGATAAGCATTATGAAACAGAACTGCGCAACCTTTGCCATGTCAGACAAGATTGGAGAAATAACTGGTGTCTCTCAAGAACTTGAAAGGACATGTTGGAGAATTTTTAGTCAATGGCATAATGTCTTATTCATTCTTGTTGCTTCTATGGTGTTGGTCAAGAACCAGGCAAGGCACAGATCATGAAGAGCCCCATCCTCGGAACATGGCTGCTAACATGAGTTGGTATCTGCTATCCCAGAAGTGCAATCATTAAATTACTTCTGCCTTGAATCCTGGCATGCAAAATTCCAACGCTCCCTCTTCACCGTCATTCCTGGGGTGGGGTTGGGGGATACTAAGCACCTCAACCACATTAGAGAATGATTCAAGCATAATAGGGTGAACCATATTAGTTAGCGAACCCCAAGCTGGGCACAATGAAAAGCAGATGTTCCTGTTTTAGACCAATTTCCTGCTGACTCACATGACTTCACTCAAGAATACCATGTAGTTTATTGTTTTTGTATTAAGCAATGTCGAACATGGGTAGACCATTTTTTTTTCTGCACTGATACCTGGCATTCTTTGTTATGCTTATGTTCCATAGATCACAAACACAGTAGGTAAAAGTGAACGGAAACAATGGGCTTTACACGTTTTATAGGAAAAGACAGCGCTCTTAGAAATTATTTTAGATCAGATGTATCTTCCTCAATGACTGGTTTCAAACATGGGTTAGGGGTTCTGGATCATGGACATTGAGGATGTTCATCTCTTCATATCATATATCATATTATATCATCTCATAGTTTTTATATATACATATTTTACATAACATATACTATTTTTCCTTTCGGTTTTCCTTCACCCAATGATTTCTCTTGTTACTATCCACTCACTTAGAACTATACATCCTACCAATGGTATGACTTAAAAAAAAAGTACATCAGTTGAAATTTACCCATGTGGTGGTATTATATGTCTCTTGACAAATCATTTGTGACATGATAATACAAGACTATAAACATACAGGAGTGCATATATACACTCAGACATTCTGTGCGTTGTGTTTTTCCTATTTCCGTCCTTTACCTTCTTGATTGAACTCTATAGGCAGGGGTTCGGGCTTCACCTTCTGGGCTCCTACAGTGACTGATAAAGCTCTGTTGTGGCCCTTCTCATGTTGCTGTGTTCAGTGGCTTGCATATCTGGGAGTCTCTGGAGGGCAACACCTGCATGTTGAACATGTGTTTGGTGTAGGTGCTTAATCTATGTCTATCGAGTAAAGGAAAGGTTCAACTGATTTCATTTTGTTTGAATCTATTTTCGGTTCTAGGATCCAGATTCTGGTTGACATATGACCTAGTGTAGAAAAATTCTCCTAATTATAGGCCGAGCTGGTTATTATGCCCTGGAAAGTTCTCAGCAGGAGATACGATCTGTTCCTACTTTTTTAAAATTGAGAATTTAATCTGCCAAGTCATCTGTGTCAGTGCTTATTTCTTAATATTTTTCCCAAAGAGGAGGTATTAAGACATTGCGTTTGTGACTTCCTTTCCTTCTTTTTAAAAAAAATTTTAAAGTTGTCTTCCCAGCTTTATTGAGGTATTATTGCCAAAAAATGATATATATTTAAGGTGCACAATATGATGTTTTGATGTATGTATATACACTGTGAAGTGGTTACCACAATCGAGACTTCCTTCTTCATCCATGTCAGATGTGTTGATGGCTCCTGTTTTGTGGCACTAAACCGCCACTGAAAATAAATTAAAAATCTGGAAATGAAATCATTGCATCATTTATAAACTCATAATTGCTTTAATGTCTCTGTCCATACATTGGGCCAATGTTATCAGGATTAGTATCTCTAAACGAGCATTTCACCTTCAAGGGAAAAAGGAAGTTACATTGAATCTTGTTTCTTTCATAGAGGAGGCTGATGATATAATTAAAAATTTATATCTTCCAATAATTTTATTAATTATTTTAAAATATGCTCAAGGTTTTTTCATATTTTTTATGAGTTGAATTTATAAAGTTCATAAAAATTTAACTTAATAATTAATTATTAAAACACCAGTGAGGGTAGAAAGTAATCTCATTTGCTACAGTCTTATGTGCTATGAGACAATAAATAACTTTTAATTAATTTGTGCAATTGTACAGATTATAATTGTACAATTGCACAAATTAACTAATATCTTTTTTTCTTTTCCCAGGAAAAGGGCAAGTAATTTTACATAGTTTCAGTAAGTATTCTATTTTTTGTTTTTGCAGTCTTGGCATAAAATTAATTGTTGTTAATGTGAATATGAAATTTTCAGAGAGTATGAATGAATATATTGATAACTTGTTTTTTTGCCTTCCTGCCAGTATGTACATTATTTAAAGGAAATATACTTGAGTGAGCCTCATTTATTTTCCAGAAGTAATTGTTCCTTTTTTAATATTCTGACCCTGATTCAGGGAGAGTTGTTGCTTTATTAACAACATCAAATAATTCTCTAGTAGCCTGAGTTAATCAAACTTCGTAATGGTCAATAGGAGAATAAATTGGGTCAGAAGGAGAAAACCATTAGGTTTTATTCAAGTAGTGTCTACCATCATCAAGGTTGTCTGCAATTCCTGCAAACGTGGCCTCTGTTGGCAGTTCACAGCAAGGATGTTTGGTTTCTTCCAGGCCACCTGGAGAAAACTCTGTCTTTTAAAGGGTTTGTGTGATTATGTCAGGCCCACCCAGATAATCTCCCATTTTTAAAGTCAACTGATTTGGAAACTAAATTACATCCAGCCGTTGAATAACTGGGAAAAGGTATGTGTACACCAGGGGCTGGGACTCTTGGGGGATGTCTCAGAGTTCTGTCTGCCACAGTGGGCCCAAATAAATTGCAGAGTTCTTTCCCACCACAACCTGTGGAGGATCTGATGTCGCTGACCTCTAAAACCTGGGGGTAACTTTGAGGCCTCTAGACTAGCAGGAGCTGCAAATGTACATCCCTTCAGGGCCTCAGCAGGTCTAATACCTTAGTCACGGCAGGGTCATCATTAGTGACAACATCTATTTCAGTTTTGGGGACCCCCCTCGATTCAGCCACAGGTGATTCATAATTGCAAATGTAGTCTGAATTCAAATTAAAAATGACCAGTCTCATGTAATGATCATGTAAACAATAATGTGTACTAGTACTTGTTTACAATTCAGGGTTTTCCTCTGACCAGCTCTATAGACCCTACATGGGGAAGGGAGTTGTGATTTTGATTTTTTTCTCTTTCCATCCCTAGAGATTCTACCAGGGAGGGAGAGGAACAAAGAGAATATGGAAAGTTCTACTGTGTTGCACTCTCTGGCTGTGGGAGGTGTTTACATCTAACTTGCTGCCATGGGCTTCCTGTGGATTCTTTGGAGAATCTGCCCCTCCAGCTTCACGCACTCAAGTCACCAGGGCTCTCCAACTTGCAGATCTCTCAGTACAGGTGAAGTTCTCTCTTCTAACTCTTGGCCATAAAGCTCCTAGTTCAGCCCCCGTGAATCTGGAAGGTCTCTCCCAGCAACATTCAGCTGTGGGGATTAGAGATTTGTGAGTGAAGTTGAGCAAGTCTATTTTCCGACGTTTATGATGCTTGCTGATACAGTTTGAGTAATCTCTCTATTGCATTGCTCACCTTTTAAAACTGATTTGTAGGTGTTCTTCCTATTTTCTAGATTCTAATATTTTGTCAGTTATATGACTTCTTTTTTAATTTGCATATGGAATCTTTTATTACATCTAAGTTCTAAATTTTAATGTAGTTGAATTTACCAATTTTGTTTCCCTTTTTCCTCCTTTTTGAAATTGGTAATATTTTTATTAGTATTTAACTTTATATTTAAAAAATCAGATTTGATGTGACAGAGTTAAACTCATCCAAATAGTTTTCTAATTTTGAAAAGTCTGATAATTTTAAATGTTTAAATGCATTGCCCTCATGCTTTAAACAACAAAGGAAAATACTTTTAAAGGTACATTTTATGTATCTCATAATCATACTTAAATCATTCTTAGTATTTATCTAGATTTATAAAAAGTTTATTAAATAGAAGAAAATGGCAAAATTCCAGCCTTTTTACAATAGAGTGATCGAGTTCAAGCAAAGGAGAAAGCAAAACTCAGAGGTGTAAGAGAAGGAACTAATGTTTATTTTGCTTCAAATTTGCAAAGTATGTATTGTTATCCTCAGTGTGTACAGATGAATGCATTGAGCATATCAAAAAAAATTAAATGACTCAGCTAAGAGATTTAGCTTGTTTGATTCAAAGCTAAGATTTGAATCCACAGTCTTTTGATTCCAAGCCTAGGTATTTACTACTATATCTCTTTGATCATCCAGTTTATATGTATAAAGTATCTGCTATTGGAAAAAAAATTGAAACTCTGTGTGCATTTAGATACAATATCTCCCAAAGTTGAGACACACCTGGAAGTACCCAGCAAAATGTTTGACACATAACCATTATTTTTGTTTTGACTTTGGGCTAAAAGAACATAGCTAACAAGCAAATACTTTAAAGCTCTTTACGAAAGTCTTATCTTGCTTTTAAACACCTATGATATCTTTGGCAATGACATTCTGCTTATTAGCATTATTTTTAACGGTAGGCCAAGGCTCTTGTGCAATTTGATTGAGAGGTGTCAAGTGGGACTAAAAAAAGGTGTAGGGAAATATCATTCCTGAGATGCCAATGCTCCCACCAGAAATCTCTGCAAGCACTTTCAGCTTCTATCCCGACAATTTGAATTTCAACTATGTTAGTCCTCTGTGATATATTTAGAAAAACCAGCTGTAGAACATAGTTATAAGGGTCTAAACATTTTTAGAACTCAATAAATTAGCTTGCTGATTGTCTAGAATGGTGGAGAAGAAAATTAAATAATGTTGGCATTTGTAAGTTCATTAAGAATGTGTGTGCTGTGGTCTGAATGTTTGTATCCCCCCAAAATTCATGTAGAAATGTTAACTCCCTCTTCAGAGGTAGCTGTCAGGAAGAAAAAAAAAATTTAACTCCTAAGGTGACGGTATTAGGAAGAGGTGATTTGGAAGGTGGTTAATTAGTTCATAGTTATGGAGCCCTCATGAATGGGATTAGTGCCCTCATAAAAGAAGCCTGCATCCTAGCACATTGGGAGACTGACGCAGGAGGATTGTTTGAGGCCAGGAGCTTGAGACCAGCCTAAGCATTAGAGAGACCCTGTCTCCACCAAAAAATAGAAAAATTAGCTGGGCATGGTGGCCTGTGCCTATAGTCCCAGCTACTCAGAAGGCTGACGCAGGAGGGTTGCTTAAACCCAGAAGTTTGAGGTTTCAGGGAGCTATAATGATGCCACTACACTCTACCCAGAATGACAGAGTGAGAGAGTGAGATTCTGTCTCAAAAAACAAAAAGTAAGAGAGAGATTCCTCACCCCTTCCACCATTTGAGGAGGCATGAACAGCTACAGGCATAAGACAAACTATCTCAGCCCCTGAGGACTGTTGCATGATACAATTTCTCCATGAACGGCATTTATCTCCTGGAAATGAGGTTTAATTTTGCCAAAAATGAATGTTTAAGTACACAAGAGTTAGATAATGGCAGCCCCAGGGCGCCATTTTAGGTTGAAATCGTATGCACACAGCCGTTGGAGGGAAAGGATAGCTCTTGGAAATTTTGAAACTTTCCATAGTGAAAAGTTTATGGAAAATTCACTAAATCATTTTTTGAGATTTTGGGTTCATAAATCTTGTACTTCTCCTTCTTTCTAGTTTCTTTATGAATTGAAGACAGATTCAAGGAGACAAAAATGGATCACATTATACTGTTAGTTTTATTAATGGTCAAGCCAGACTGGAGGACACGGCTGGGCTTTCTCTCTCCTTCTAGGAATCCAGACTGTAGGATCCTAATTTACTTACTCAGGAGTAGGTAGAGAGGCTGGAAGTACACGGTGGATGCCTGGAAGGAGATGGGCAAGAAGCAGCTGAGCTTGGACATGAGGCAATCTGAGTGCCCTGTAACTCCACCCCCACCTCGTTTCCCCACCCTTGCCTGTGTTCCCACAAATGCTAAGCATGCTGAGCTCTCCTCACTCTCCCCAAACCAGAGAGCACAAACACACACACACTGCTCTGCCACCGAGTACAGGAAAACAACATTTCTGACGGCCATTAGTGATTCTATGGAAATTAGTGATTCTATGGCATTGGTGATTCTATGGGAATTCTATTTTAATTAGAGAAAAAAACCTCTTTCATTGTAAATATTTTTGGTTCCAGTGCAGATTCCTGGCAGGAGTGTGTCACATTGAAAACCAAATGATTCTGCACATCCAGGGCTAAAGGAACAATTTCAACAACAGCAGCAATGGCAACAATGACATTGACCAAAACAGAGTAAATTTTATTCTATATTATGTTTATTATGGAAAGTGAGATGCAAAAAAAAAATCATATTCTAAATGTTTTAAGGGTAAAACTAAGTCATCAATTGAATTTCAGTATTTTTAACATCCATTCAAAATGAAAGTGGAAGTATATGTAATTCCCAAATCTTTATCCTTGTATAAGTCGTAACATTTCATCTTTTTTTCTAGGAAATGAAATTTTATTGGTCAATATCTGGGGGATGGGAACTTTCTTAAATAAACAATTTTATGACCTTTGCATATAGATGTTACGAAAAGACATAACTTTAGATTCTAATATTGATACATTCATAAATGGACTTTCCATTTTGAATATTACTGTTTCTTCAGCGATTTAATATTACACTATACTTTTGGTCTTTCTCAGCTGAGTATTTATAAATGATTGTCATATTGACAGTTGTAATTTTTCTGGGTGTCATTTAAATTAATACACATCTTCCAAAATAACTACATAAATTTATCTTTTAAGCGACAGTAAATACTGACATATATCAAGATATCAGGTATGCTGCACTTAGAGACATGTAAGATTTTAGTAGTTAAATACTGCCAGCTATAGTGGTAATTGTAGTGTTCTTATAGTCGGTTAACCTTTTATCTTTATCTAAGACATAAAGATAGCACATTCATTGTCTAAAACATGAATATGTATTCAAATGTTATTCTCAACCTTCTATTGAGAAGTAGTTATATTTCTACTCTGCCAAATGGAATTCTATAGCAAGAGGTGATTCTGGTATTTCCATTCACGTCTTCAACCCAATACCCAGCCAACACCATTTTTAGTGTCAAGGAATCAGTTTCAAATCATATTAGGTTTCAGAAACCAGATCAGCCTTTTTGATCCCCAAGAGAGCATTCATTTCCTTTGACGAGAAATGACAGGAATTTGAACATCAATTCACTGTTTGGAATTGTGATAAACTGGCAAATCTCGTCCAGTGTTGACACTTGCCAGCTAATAACTCTAACCTTGTTAGCAAGTCCATGTGTATCACCTGTTATCAATAATACTAATTTCTCTCAGACTTGGGGGAGGCGGGGGGGCAAGGGCAACATACGTAACCTAAACATCTGTACCTCCATAATATGCTGAAATAAAAAAAAATAATAATACTAATTTCTTATTTGAGTTCATATTAAGGATCTCCCAACTGTTAATGTCCTATTATCCTACCAACATCATCTATAATTTTTAAAATTTTAATCTTTGACTTCTTTTTGGTATCGATAAGCATTGTTTTGCTGATTTCAAGAGAAAAATGCCTGCAATAATTTTCCACTTTGAGTGATTATATACTCTTCTGAAATCTGGAGATACGTCTCCATAAAAAACCCAAAAAAGTAGGGCTTTTATCCATTTGTGCAAATGAACATATTAATAAATGTCCAAATGGAGTCTCTAGAACACAATTGTTTTTCACCAGTGTTTGCCATTTCCAGATATAAAGTTAGATGCTTAAAGAACGGCATTAATACTTTGAAGCTGCTTGGGTACCAGTCTGTGCTTCATTAGAGATGCTACCTAGATTTCTGTAGCCCAGGGCAGCTGGGCTTTCCTAAGCACGAGATCTGCTACCGGGGAGTAACAAACACCCTTGGATGGGGGGCATCTGACCCAATACTAATATTTGTAAAACAGAACAGTCACGGAAAGATGTAGCTTTCAATTTGGTTGTTTTGATTTGTGATTTATTTGAATAACCAGTATGAATAAAATGCATTTGTGTGTGCATATATATGTGGATAAGCTATTTACAGTTATGCTATTTATACATTTTTTCTGTGTAGAAAAGGAAAATACATATTGATTAGCCCTTTCGAGGCTTTTGAACAACTATTACTCTTTCCTGCTTTTCTGAAACTGCTTTGAGGATTGAGATAATTCATACAAGGTATGTACACAATCACACCCATGGTATGTACACCCTAGTCACACACTTAACACAGAGAGGATGTGTGAGGAATGTAAATCATTCCAGTGGTCAAAGAACTGACCTTACCTGTAACTAACGGTGTGATTAATCAGCCCTGGCATATTTAGTAACATGCCAATGTCCTGATGACTAAATTCAGCCTTTGTGATAATTATGCTATCTACTCAGAGATGATAAAAAACCAAACCAAACCAAAACAAAACCAAAACAGCCCTTTTTTGCCCTGCAAAAATGAAAGGACAAATTCCATTACTGAATACACACGCACACTTTTGTTGGCTTTATTCACTTTCGTACATGTGCCTACCTGATGACAGAAATTGGCCTTTAAATGGGATACAGCAAGTTATTTTTTTTTTCTACACAAAAATAGAAAACCAATCATTTACGGACTGTACACACGTACAGGATGTATTGACACAGCACGACCAGCTACAGCATTATGCACAATATATTATTCACACATTAGTACAGCAGAGATAAATACATTTAGATTTTAGTAATTGCTAGTATATATTTTTCTTGAGTTTTCAGGCTGCACTGGCCTTTTTCAACCTCAATTAAAAGTATCTCCAGATGCCCTTAAAACAAGAGTAAGTCTCTCCTCTCCTCTAGGGTTTGTGGAGTATGACTATAATACTGCAATCTTCTGATTTACCAGCATAATTTTAAGACATGATGGAAAACATTACATACAATAATTTACTCAAAGATGAGGTCTAAAATAAATATTAACGAATCTAAACTGAAATTATTAAGGATACTGATTAACATGGGTAAGTCCCTTCTAACTCATTCAGTATAGTTTGCTCTACACACAGCCTTTACATGTTATGAAAAGCAATGACATGAATTGGAAAAAAAATTGTTTAATTGCTTAGAGGTTTTTCTAAAGAACAGACCATTTAATTTTTAAAGTAACAAAGAGTAATACTAGCAGCAATGTCAAAAGCAAGCTATAATGTTCACCCCAGAAATAAATAGATGATATCTTCATATTTAAGCGATCAAGAATGAAGTTAGCATTTCTCTCCCATTTAATTCTCCCTAACGCACTTAAATCACTAGGGTATCTCATCATAATTATCATCATGCTGGTTGAACATCACTGTCTTTTTCTAAAGTGTAAGATACGTGATTTTTATTTCTACTATTTTTCAGCCAATTAATTTCGAGCTTGAACCCAGAAAGATACTCGATGAAGAATTAGTATTTAGAAAGGCCCATCTGGAACATCATTTTCTGTAAGGCATTATTTGAGTCCCCTTTTGATGCAAGTACTCATATTTTAGTAATTTTTCATATGGGATCCCATGTTTCATAGCTAAGGCTGGTAATCCTCTGGGCAGAGTTAATTGAATTACTTTCCTACATGCTAGTGTCCAGGAAGAGTAATAACATAAGTTCTGTCCCTCCATTTCAACAAAATTTCTGGTTGGAGCTGTCTTGAGTTTTAAGCCAGCAAGACTTTTTTGGCTCCTCTTCTGTCTTGGTTAGCATGAAAACAGAAGTGTTCATTGTATCCCTACTAATGCTCGCTAGTGCTGTACCTCTTTATGGAACTCCTAAACAAGTTTTTCCAGGAAGAAAACAGAAATTATGCCTTCATTTATTTTATCCTGTGGGTTACAGTCAGTCTTTGTAGAGCAAACCATGATTATATAATGGTGTGCCCAGGACAGATGCATTTGCTGGTATAACTGCCTCTTTTTGGCACATTATTGCTTGGCTTTATTTTCTTATTCAACAGTCTTTATTCTCATGATTAATATCTGAGATATCTGGGTCTTAAAAAAAAAACTTGTAAGTTAACATCTTGTTGCACCATTCTGGCCCCCACAGTCATTTCACCAAGGCCCATGATTATTTGAATGTCCTTTATAATTATCATCACCTTGATTTACCCAACAGCTAAAAGTAATGTTTCAGGATTTTTTTGTTTTTTCTATCTACACGTATTTACAGATGTATTGGATTTACTTTGAGAGAGGTTATTTGGTTGTGGCAAGTGAGTAGTTTAGCTGGTGAGTGTTCACAGTTAAAAGTAGCTGTAATGACCCCTGGCAGATGTCACTGTTTTACTGGTGAGACAGAATTTTTCCACCTCGATCCATCTTCATTTATGTCCTTGGTATTGCAAACCAATCTTACTTGATTCTGCAGCCAAGGAGAACTTTTTTTTTTTCCGGGAGTAGGATAAAGTTCGTGGAAATCTGAGTCAGTATTTACAAGACTATTTTCTCCCCTTTTGCAAAAATGTCTAAAATGTTGTAGACGTCCTCAAGCCCATGTGTCTGTAATTATTCAGCCAGTTGCAGAATTTCATTAAGAAGGCTGTAGTCACAGGGGTGGGCAGGAGATCCCGCATATTGCCTGCTATTGGCCAGGTGGCAGCAGCTGACCCACAGTGGGAGAGAATCACCCAAAGGGCCAAGTGTGACATCAAGGTGCATTGCTAACAGAAACAAAATGCTAGATAGCAATGTCAAATTACAAATACTGAAGGGGACGTTTGACTTCTGATTCACTGTGTAGATAAAATGGGTGGAGACAAGGTGGTCAGCT
The DNA here is from genome assembly GCF_000956105.1 of Propithecus coquereli. Lineage (NCBI taxonomy): Eukaryota > Metazoa > Chordata > Mammalia > Primates > Indriidae > Propithecus > Propithecus coquereli. Next base: position 6,389,305 of record NW_012148174.1, read on the forward strand.
CACTTATCCAAGATACTGATGAGTCCACTGTACTATCACAAAGGGAAATTCACAGGCCTCATTTCTCAAACACCACTTAGGACAAAGCAGGAGAGAGTAAACAGCATCATCTCCATGGCAGCATTGTAGACGAGTAGTAAATCAGGCAGGTAGAGGTCTACACAAGGCTATGAGTGCCCAATTTTTGATAAAAACACATAGACATATATGCAAACCTTATCCTAATATATTGTGGTTTTTTTTTATACTGAATCTTAAAAAGTAGACAAGGGATGTGGTGAATTACGTGGTACTAGAAGTAGACAAATATTTTAACACTTGGCAAAATAGGTAGGAGGAAGAGAGGACAGTAATTTCTCATTTTTGGTAGCAAAACAGTAACAAAGTGAATACAGCAAAGGCCAAACAGTCTACATTAACAGCACACTTGTACATAGCCTCTGTAAACAGATTCCAAAGTCACATTGTCCTCTACTCTTGGTGTGGTATATACAGGTATATTCCCCGAATGACAGGGATCCACAGAAATTAGAGGAATAACATTAGCATAAACTAGGAACAGTGAAACTTTAATACACTGGGATACATTCCTCTTCTGCTTTCTACTGTAAGATGGTGAGCTCCTATTAAGGATGTGGTTCCAAAATCCAACTTCTAGAGTACGTGCTACCCATGCACATTCAGTCCAATTTATTTCAATTTTGATGTTTAATCTATAACATGGAGAACACTGGTATGCAAAATAATATCAGAAAATTCTCAAGATTAAAAAAATTATCAAAGATCAAATCACATTTACTAGAGCTAAACTTGTCAAGGTAGGAAATCATACTAATACATTTTATAATTATATCATTTCAGATGCAAACAAAAAGGTTTCTGGTTAACCTTGACTTTTAACAAAATGGTCAATTTATGCCACTGACCCAAACACAAAGGTGAATCGGGATTTTCCTGTGTGTAAAGTAGTTGGTCTGTGGCATCAAAAGCCAATAATCTAGAAAGACATAATTAGGAAAGCACTCAAGATAAACACATGACAGTTGAAGCTGTGACATTTTTCTCATGGTCATAAGAATAGAACAATCTATATTAAAAGTTCTAGTGTTCACTTGGTAAACAGTAGAGCATCTTAACACTTTAAATGTTGAATTACCTCCAGACACAGACTTCTACCTCACCTCTTTTACTACTTGTTCCAGAAGTGTTTCTATTATTGATGTAATGAAATATCTCCTCTGCATATTCTCAAAACTAAAATGCATAAAAAGGACCTAATGATATCTAAATGAAATGAAGGACAAAACCAAGCAACTTTCAACCCAAGGTATGTCCATGCAGATCAAGGAAGGAATAACTAAGCAAGTTCCAAGAGTGTGCCAGGAAAATTGTTTTGCAGCTTCATTTGTTGAATGAACCTAAGGTGTCACAAATAATGTAGTACCAAATGTCGGAAGCTATCTCACAGATTGAAGTGAAGGAAAATTTTCAAATAAGGTTTTATTGTGGGAATAACTTAAGTTGGTATCATAATATAAAAACACTGCCATCTTGAATAGGTTCCTATCTTATTTATCCTATCTTATTTTTCCATTTGATGATATATTTCTGTTACTGTTTCTAAAAGCTATTCTCAACTATTGAATAAGCAACAAACCAAGCAAGGTTTTGTAATATTTTGTGACAATTTCTAGAGTGTTGTAGAAGTAAAGAATTTAGTTCTAGCACCAAAGAAAACCAGTTAAACTTGCTACATCGAACGTTTTCTCTTAAAGTTTTAATTCTAAGAGAAAATTTAATTTTAAGAGGCACACTACGAGACTAAATTTAACAACTTTAATTTATTTAATGTGGGACAAATGCCTACAACTCTCTTAGGCCTCTGCTTCATTTAACTATTTATAAATCATGTGCTTACTCCAGATTCATGAAAATAAATATGATTACCGGATGCTGAATTCCTTCTTCTCCTATTTTAATGCAAGAACAGCCTGTTCTAGCTACTCCACAGCGGAGGATTACCTGGGGCCCACCCATCTGGAGTGAGCACAGTTGACAGCTGCTGCCGTGTACACAGGGTGTACTCTGTGTCTACACAGCATGTATCTCGATGTCAAGGGAGATGGCCAGCGAGCAAGGGCTAGGAGAGAGATTATGTCCTGGCAAAGGCATCTGAGACAGAAGTGACTCTAGTGTAACTATAAATGGGTATTTAAGGCCAAAAGAGAGAGTTTGAGACTAAATTTTTGATCATCAATAGTAATTTGATTGGTAGTTTGATGGTAATTCTGACTTTAGGGAGCATTTTTAACAGAGGCCAATTGGTAAGAAACTGGAAAGTGTGTCTTATTAAAAAATTCCTAAGTTGCAAGTATAACAACTGTAATTACCATTCTCAGGTTCTGAGAAGGCTGTGACTTCACTTATGCAGGCTTCGTCTACGTCCGATTGCTGTGAAAGAAACCAAAGCCTTTTTACTAACTGAGGTTGTGTCCAACGTAGCTTGTGGTGTTAAAGTTCAGGTAGGATTTCCACGCCCCTCCCCCACAATATGTTCAGAATCTGCAAAATAGAATTAAAATGGAAAAAGCCAACACAGATATTGTGAACTGAATGTACAGATGGGATGTATGAGTCTCTGGGGAGAGAATCCATGGTCAGACACTCTTTGGTGGCTCATCAGGGAAATGAGTGCAGAGAAGGCAACCAGTGCCCTCCAATATCCAACAGTCTGGTTTTCTAAATGCAAGATGGAGATTAGCTCTCTCCCTACAGTGAATCCGGAAAGTCTTTCCAAGGCCCTAGCTTGTTCCCCCTTTCCACACTACCCCAACGCTCAAGCCACTGCTGCTCATCCCAGGCCAGTGCCTTGGAAGACACTCTTGTGTCCTGGGGACATGCTCCTCTGGAGGCACGAGAGGGCTGAGCTCAGACAGCTGCCTGTGTTCTCAAGGAACACAACCCACCCAAAGCTCAAGCCATGTTTTTGTAAAGGCCTCTTCTTTTGTTCAGTTTAAAGGGTGAGCTATGATGGCATTTCTCTTAAAATCAATAAGTTTGCAGAAGTCACCTTTTTATTCCAGATTATAAACTTAAGCAATTAGCTGATACTAGGCTACATACAAAAACTGTAAGGGAGCTAGTGTTCTATTTGGTGTTGACCATATTTGCTATTAGAAGCCACTGAACCAAACTGAAAGAAAAACACAAAATTGCATCCTGTTTACAGGAGCCTAAATGAAACATTGCTTTTGTTACTCATGAAGCTTTCCTTTTATCAGTACAGAAAAAACTGTATTTGGTAATCTCCTATTAATAATTCCTTACCAGAACCTTGGCATTCTCAGTAGAATATTAGTGGAGAACACTTGTACAACATAAACTTTAGTATTATCCCCAATTTGGTGATTCTTTTTAAGAATTCAGTCTCATGTATTTCCTCTAGGGGAAGAAAATATGAATTACATTTGGTCAGAATTATAGAGATACAGCTTGCCTTCAGGGCAAGAAAATGTGTATATACAAATAAATCTATTTTTGATGTCGGCAATATTCCATATTCAAAAGCTTAGCCAATTTTCCTAATATAACTTTCTTGCTTTTATTAGCAACTATAACAAGGTTTATAAAAAGGGTTATCTGAAGATGTTTACAAATATCAATTCATATTAGGTATTTTACACATTGAATTGCTTTTATTTCATGTTATCTGGCCTAGGAATGAGTCAATTTTGTTTCAATTCTTTTAAATTATGGTTCCTACCACCTACTTAAATTTTGTGTGATAACAGCATTCTTATTGCAATAGGACTAGAAATTATAACAGTATTTTTGCTGATAGTGTTTTTGCTACTTTTAATATAAAGCAGGGATTTTAATGGAAATACCATTGTATAATAAACTGAGGCAGTAATACAAAATGACACACGTATAATGATAATGCTATTTCTATAAGCAACACCATATTTATAAAAAACCCAGTGCATATTATTTCCACTTAATTAAGGTTGCAAACCTTTCGTGAGGCTTGCTTCTCTTCTCTCGTTCTTTCTTTTAAATCGAAATGACATTTTTATTTATGGAGCTCCAGTCAAAGGACCTAATGCTTTTTTTTAATAGCAATTTCCTATAGTTATTGCAATACTTGCTTTTTCTTCCTGGTCTCACAGAAAAACACCAAATCAGCCCTGACACAGATAAAGACTTAGGAATTCCGTAAGTGCGTACACGGACCCCCAGACATGTTCCCTTTCAATCTAACACAGAGGAAGGGGCAGGACGAACACAGCAGTTGGGGCGTCGAAAGTTCTGCAGCATGGACTGGAAAACGCGGTGCTGCCTTCCTTTGAGCTTCTTATTCGAAGAAGTATCCGAGGAGATGGATCTCCGGCTCTGGCCGCTCTGAGTTTTGGTTAATTTCTCATGCTCTCTGATTTGTCTTTGTAGATGGTTCTGGATCGCGATTCCTAGGGACTCCGGGTCCAGGGATGCGCCGTACACTTCCCAGGTCATTCCCTGCTCATCCCACACCACGTCTTTGACACGCTTGGACTGTTTCAACTGAAGCTTGGATTCCGCGCCAAGCTGCTTCTTCTTCTCTCCTGGAGTGAGTCCCACCTGGGCGGCAGCCGCCGTCACGTTTAACTTCTGCTCCTTGAGGAACTCGCTGACCCGGCTGGGCCTGCGTGGGCTGGCCTTGACCGAGCGCGAAGGGGTCTTCTTGCCAGAACCCGGGCTGGAGTCACCCATGGCATCGGAGGGCAGGCTCAGGCTGGTGGCTGTCTTGGGCTGTCTATTTTCTTCTAAGGCACCCTCCTGGTTCTTTCTAACCGGGGAGGGTGTGGGACTCACAGCTGAGCCTGCGCCTCCACTGTCTTGACATTGGGGATTGAGCAGTCCGGTTTTGGCATCCAGGGCATCGGTGCCAGTAGACTCTTGTTCTTTTACTATCTCAGGAGACCGTGCGCTTCCTTTGTTGGAGGGATCCAAGCTCCCAGACTGGTCAGCTTTGCTGGCAGGGCCACAGGAGGCGGACAGTTTGCAATCTGGGTCTGTTTTGTGGCCATGTGTGGTTTGCGCTGCAAGCTCAGGTGGCTTGGTTTCGAATTTTCCCAGTGCATGACTTGTTTCAGCTTGACTGTCTGCACTGATGGAAATCTCGTCCATGGGGCCAGCTTTCAGGGAGCTGGAATTAGTACCCGAGAGCTGGGGAGCGCTGAGTTCTTCCCTCCCTGGAGTCATTGCTGCTGACGCCCCATCTTCTTTCCGCATGTCCTGGTTGTTACTGGAGGCCACCTTGACGGATGAGGCTTTAAGCACCTCACCTGGCAGGCTCCCTGGTTTACTTGCCCCCTGGCAAGCTGTGGAGACAGCTGCAGCTGCCTGAATGTGCACCTCTGGCATGATACCAAGGCAGCGACCCGCCTCCAGGGGGGCCGGCGTGCTGGCAGAGAGCTCTAACGTGTGGCTCCCAGCGCCACTGCCGTGGCAAACAACACACAGCTGCTCTTGTTCAAAGCGCCCGGGAGCAGGGCTTTCCTTTAAGAATGCAGCCAGGATGCTGGGGCTGGTGGAGACCGATCTGCTCTGGACACTCGCCACTGCCTGCACCTCCACGTCTTGCCGAGCCCGGCCGGGACCTGCCTTCATCTCCCCTGCAGCTTGGTTGGTCATCGTACTGGCTTCTCTGAACCTTGACATCTGCTGTCGTGCCGGAGGCAGCCCCGTCTCTGGCTCTGGAGGATGTGCCGAACCTTCGCTAGCGAGGGCGGGTGGTGGAGGGGTCACAGAAGTTATGCCTTGGGGGTCAGAGGCAGTGACAGAGGGCTGCCTGTCCTCTGAACATCCATCTTCTCCAGCTGGAGGTTCACAGGACCTAGTCTCGGAGTCGCAGAGAGCTCCCTGCCTCTCCCCTTCAGGTCCGCTTCCAGGACAGTGAACTGAACTGGACGCCTTAGCCACTGCATTTGGAGACTGCACCCTTCCCTGCACTGCGTTTTGAGAAGGAAACTCACAGGACACCTGATCTTTGCTGCTACAGGTGTCTCCTGCAGGACAACTTGGCTTCTCAGGTTGCACCTCATCTGAGGTTCTCTGTGATCCCACCAGGGAATCTTCGGGTACCGATGGGGGGCTGGCACCGCACTGATCACCCGGGATGGTCTGGTGGGCGTGCTGATTGGCTGGCATTGGAAACGGTGCGTGTACAAGAGCCTTTCCTGCCGCGGGACTTGGGGCTGGCGCCGGGGGCTGGCTGCTCCCTGGCAGCTGGGGACTGGCAGGAGAGTTGAGCGCAGGAGGTGCTTTCTCCACTTCACTGAAGACACCGGGGGAAGGCATGTCTGGCTGGGTGCCCTCATGCCCCCGAGCCTGCATCAGGGGCTTGGCGGCTGCCGTGGGGCTGAGGTCTGCCTCTGCAGGGGCGCCTGCAAAGCCATTGGCGTTCTGACACAGGACAGCCGGGCGGTGTGGGGGCGAGGCCGTCCGGCCCTCTCCCAGATCCTCTTCCTTTCCAGCAGCTGCAATCAGAGACGTTTTAGCCGCCCTCAGAGGGTCAGGTACAGTCCCCATGGACTTCCTCTTCAGGAACACTCCAGAGCTCTCCCGGGAGCAGTGTTCCCACTGGGCTGCAGTGGGAGCTCAGAGTCAGACCCAGTCAGGGACGGTTCTTCTGAAGACCCAGCCTGCGAATCAAGGAAACAGGACCATTAATACGGTACATCATTTAAGAATGAAAAATAAAGCAAATTGTCATTTTTATAAGATCTCCTGAGCACAGTAAACCTTCCCTTCCCTTATCTGTTGATACAAGAGTAGACCTTGAGAAGAAACATTTTGAAAAAAATATTCTAATTATACGAATATTATTTTGATATATTAGTTTCTGCTTGCATCCCACTGCTGCCTGGCAAAGAGGTATTTAAAGTATCTACTTAAGTTTGATAACTACCTCAGAAGTTGTGTAATCTGATTTACCAGATATCAGAAAATCCTGTAAAGCTACTGTCATTGAATCAATAAGTATTGAAATACCCCTCACCAGATATGTGAAATGGGATATCTAGAAATAGATCTAAATATAAATGGGGACTTAATATATGACAAAAGACGCATTTCAATTTGGCAACAAAAGGATGGCTTATTTAATGTAGGGGCTGGTAAACTGTTTATTCATCGGGAAGAAAAGAAAACTAGATCTTCTTATACCAATTCCAAAAATAAATATTGGGTGGATTTAGATGGATTAAAAGTTAAAATGTAAACTAAATCATTAAATATTTAATAAATAAAAATCCTGTAAGACAATCTAGGAATCATAAATGTAATCTAGGGGAGCCAGGCTTCTTTCGACAAGGTAGACACTGTAAGAGAAAACATAAACATAGGTGACTAAATAAAATTCAAACATTTTGCATGACCAAAGATACCATAAAAATGCAATATATTTGAAAACAAAAATTTGCAACTCTAAAGGACAGGCAAAAATGTCTATAATATAGCAGGAGCTCTTAAAAATTTACAAGGAGACCAAATAATCCATTGGAAAAATGGATAAAGAATATGAGGGCACCGTTTGCAAGATAGGAAATCCAAATAACCAACAAGCTTATGAAATGATGATTAAATTCTTTGGTAGTCAAATACATGCAAATAAAGTATCAATGAGATTTTTCTTCACACCAATTGCACTTGCAAAAATTTAAAAAAATAAAAAAGACTTGGAACACTACAGCCTGGGGAGACCTAGGAAAAGAAAGTATTTTTTTTTTTTTTTTGAGACGGAGTGTCACACTTTTGCCCGGGCTAGAGTGCCGTGGCATCAGCCTAGCTCACAGCAACCTCAAACTCCTGGGCTCAAGTGATCCTACTGCCTCACCCTCCTGAGTAGCTGGGACTACAGGCATGTGCCACCACGCCTGGCTAATTTTTTCTACATATTTTTAGTTGTCCAATTAATTTCTTTCTATTTTTAGTAGAGACGGGGTCTCGCTCTTGCTCAGGCTGGTTTTGAACTCC